>NC_045960.1:5922865-6222865 GCF_010909765.2 Amblyraja radiata
ATTTAATGTTGCTGATACTGCTAAATCAGAGGCATCACATTCAACAACAAAGGGGAGATCCTCATCGATGGCGTGTAATGTCGCAGATTCCAATTGTTTCTTTAAAGAAGTAAAGGCACCAATTGCTGTAGAGTCAAGGGGGGAAGATTTTGCTCTAATCAAAGGTTGAATTTTGTCAGAAAAATTTGGTATCCATTTGGCATAATATGCAAACATCCCAAGAACCCTTCGTAGAGAGTTTAATGTTGCTGGAACAGGTATCTCTTGGAGTGGGTGGAGTCTTTCTGGATCAGGCTTGATTATATCATTTCCAACCCAATAACCAAGAATATTAATTGATGATACTGATGTTATTGACTTAGCCTCATTTAATGTTAGATTTTTAGAATGTACAACATCTAAAAACCGTTATACATTTTCATCATGTTCAGTTTGGTCTTTTCCTGCAATAGTTATATTATCAAGATAAGGGAAAGTATCTTTAATGTTTTCCTGTTCAACAAGTTTGTCCATCTCTCTCTGAAAAACAGCCACGCCATTAGTTACCCCAAAAGGAACTCTGCAGTAGTGATATAATTTCCCATTTGCTTCAAACGCAGTGTATTTCTTCTCTGATTCCTTCAGAGGAATTTGATAGTAAGCACTTTTTAAGTCGAAAGTAGAGAATATCTTATACTTAGCTAATGTATTGATAATCTCTTCTATTCGAGGTAATGGATATGCATCAAGCTCCGTGAACTGGTTTATAGTTTGAGAGTAATCAATGCAGAGTCTCTTTCTATGTCTCTCCAAGGGGTCCTTAACCACGACAACTTGTGCCCTCCAAGGGGAAGAACTGGGTTCTATAATCCCTTCTTGTAAAAGATTAGTTATTTCTGTGTTGATAAAGTTCCTATCATCTTTACTAAAATGTCTTGATTTTGTAGCAATTGGCTTGCACTTGGAGGATAAATGAGTGAATAATGGAGGACATTCAACAGATGCAGCAGAAAGACCCCACAATACTGGCGGCTTTGACAATACAAGATCAGGCATAGTTCCTTCATACATTATTTGAAGTGATCTGTGCAGTTTCTGGATATCCTGACCTAGAATTATATCGCTACACAAATGTTTCAAAATACCAAGACATACAGATTTATAGCTAGTTTTGTTCAGAATAAAGTCTACAATACAAGATCCAATAATTTGAGTATTGAGAGTTAGAGCCATCGAGATTTCTCTATTTGAAGGAATTATAGTTAGATTTAGTCGGGACACAACTTGTTCACTTATAAAACTTTCTGAACTGCCAGAATCAAGTAGTACATTAAGTATATGGCCATTAATGGACACCGTTGTAGCTGCATGAGACAAGCTCTGAGGAAATGCAGCTGTAATTGCACATAAAGAAGGCGTGTATATGGCAGCAGTCACACTTTTAGTAGTTGCTTTGGACTTGAATACTCTAGAATAATGTCCCTTCTTGCCACACCTATTACAAGTTTTACTGTTACTAAGTACGAGGTCTTTAAAACAGACAGAGTTGACGTGATCAAGCTTTTCCCTTTGAGAATAGGGAAGATTCAAACAAGAGGACATGACTTCAGAATTAAGGGACAGAAGTTTAGGGGTAACATGAGGGGGAACTTCTTTACTCAGAGAGTGGTAGCGGTGTGGAATGAGCTTCCAGTGGAAGTGGTGGCGGCAGGTTCGTTGGTATCATTTAAAAATAAATTGGATAGGCATATGGATGAGAAGGGAATGGAGGGTTATGGTATGAGTGCAGGCAGGTGGGACTAAGGGAAAACAGTTGTTCGGCACGGACTTGTAGGGCCGAGATGGCCTGTTTCCGCGCTGTAATTGTTATATGGTTATATGGTTATATAAGTTGCCTCTCGAGCAGGACATGTCTCTCTCTTATGAATATTACCCCCGCAAAAGTAACAGTTCCTTTTTGAATAATTATATGCTGCGGCAAGGGCACCTTTATCAGTAGAAATTGTTTCCGTTTGCTCCATATTAGTACGTGGGTGAAATTCTTTTGTAGTAGTTGCAGCAGAATACACATTAGATGAGCCATAAGCATCTGAATTTTTCTGAGCCAAGTCTAAAGAGTAAGCTTGATTGTAAGCTGACTGTAAATCCAAGGTTTTGTGTTCTAATAGTCTCTGTCGTATTAAAGGCGATGCCAAACCATTGATAAAAGAGTCTCGAATAACTTCCTGTCGATATTGATCAGCCATAACTGCTTTGAAGGCACAGTCTTTACTAAGTCTTTGAAGTTCTTGTAAAAATTCATCAAGTGACTCACCAGGTTTTTGTTTCCGAGTAGCAAGGAGGTGTCGAGCGAATATCACGTTGGGTGTCTTAACAAAGAGTTTGCTTAGTACATCAATAGCAGAATCATAAGTTGTACATTCCTCTATGTAATCATATACATCAGAAGAGACAAAGCTCTTGAGTCTGTCTGGCGCATCATTGCCACACTCATCAAAGAAGTTATTTAGTATACGAAGCCAGTGCTTCCAATTCTTTGCAGCAGCAGGTGAGTTGGGATCCAGATCCAAGCGTTGTGGTTTCAGTAGCTTCTCCATCCCAAGTCGGACTGTTTGACTTCTGAGATAAGTTGCTTAAATTGTTATGAGATAAATGAAACTTTCACTACTCGTAATTAACTTAACTTTATTTAAGCTTTAAGCAACTTATTTCTGCAATACACAAACTCAGAAACGACTGGCAAACATGGCTGATTCCGCAGACTTTTCCCGCCCGAAATACTTCGCACATGCGCACACTCCGGAAATGTCCTGCGCATGCGCACACTCTAGAAGAGTTCCGCACATGCGCACATACGCCCACTTCATAGAGTTACACACATAACATTATTCAGAGATTGGACAGGCTGGATGCGGGGAAAATGTTACCCATGTTGGGGGAGTCCAGAACCAGGGATCACAGTTCAAGAATAAGGGGTAGGCCATTTACAGTAGGACTGAGATCTGGTTTTCGCCCAGAGAGTTCTGAATTCTCTGCCACAGAAGGCAGTGGAGGCCAAATCACTGGATGTTTTCAAGAAAGAGTTAGATTTAGCCGTTAGGGCTAAAGGAATCAAGGGATATGGGGAGAAAGCAGGAACAGGGTACTGATTTTGGATGATCAGCCATGATCATATTGAAGGGATGAATGGCCTACTCCTGTACCTATTTTCTGTTTCGATGCCTATTCTCCTGAGATGCTGCTTGAGTTACTCCAACTTTTTGTGTCTATCTTCATAGATCAACAGTCTGAAAAAGGGTTTATTCCAGAGTATAGATCAGAGATACAGCGTGGAAACAGGCTCTCTTTGGCGCACTAAGTCCACGCCGACCAGCGATCACCCACTATCCTTCCCATCAGGGACAATTTATAGAAGCCAATTAACCATCAAACCTGCACATCTTTGTACTGTGAGAGAAAGCAGGTGCTGTCTGTACGGAGTTCGCACGTTCTCCCAATGACTGTCTGGGTTTTCTCCGGGAGCTCCGGTTTCCTCCCACACTCCAAAGACATACAGGATTGTTGGTTATTTGGCTTTGGTATGTTCTTGAAAAAAAAATAGCTCCTTGTGTGTAGGATAGTGCGAGTGTATGGGTAGATCGCTGGTCAATGCGGATTCGGTAGGCCGAAGGTCCCGTGTGCACGCTGTATCTCTGGAGTCTAAAGTCTAAAGAAACCAGAGCACCCGGAGGAAACCCACGCGGTCACAGGGAGAACGTGCAAACTCCGTACAGACAGCACCGGAGGTCAGGAACGAACCGGGGTCTCTGGCATTGTGAGCCAATGGGATTGGTATAAGACACAAAATGCTGGAGCAACTCAGCGGGACAGGCAGCATCTCTGGAGAGAAGGAATGGGTGACGTTTCGGGTCGAGACCCTTCTTCAGAATGCTGGTTCACACAGCTGCCCAGACCCGAAACATCACCTCCCTACGGTCTCCACAGATGCTGCCCGACCCGCTGAGTTACTCCAGCACTGTGTCTTCTTTTGGGCCAACCAGCTTTCTTTCTTCAACATCCCTAAATCCTTTGGGCCACCACATTCACGCTGACCTTCAGACTCACATCTATACCGATCCCATTCACCAGCACTTGCAACATAGCCTACCATGAGATGTTGATTCTGGCACGCTGTGAGAATCTCTGCCACAATAGAGGATTCCACTGAGTTACAAGTCAAAGTCACAAAATGAGATCTCCACAGCTTCTGAACGATCCTTCCATAAGCTCAGGTACAGTCGCGATTCTCCAGCCAACCTTACTGCAGACATTGGACAACTTAGCCAATATTGCTATGTCTGTTTTATATTGCCCAACTGCTTTGTATTTATGGAGATGTAACAATGACCTCGGCATGTTGATAAGACCTTTCTATTTGCCTTGAGAATGTGGGTGCATTTTGCTGTTTGTTGTATACGTGCCTCCCAGTGGCAACGCGTCATTGGCAGCCGGGACAACAGCGGACTGCGTTCATGAACTACAACTCAACTACCCCGATGCACCGGCAATAGTGCTTTGGGGATTTGAATCAGTATCATTTGGAGACTGTGATACCTGGATTCGAACAGTACATCAAAGACAAAACCAGAAATGACAATATCTTGGACAAATGTTTTGTAAATGTCAAAGGCACTTATGCATCCAAGTGTAAGCCACCCATATTGAATTCTGATCATAATGTTATTGTAATGCTATGTTGAATGTATGTATTTTTGGGTCCTGTCTTGATGTTTTAATGTTTGTCTTCTCTCATCTCTTTTGTCTTTTCTGTACATGGAGCTGCTGCCATGCAAAACAAATTTCAGACTTTATTCTGACAATAAAGTAATATCATATTGTATCATATCTCACTAAATAATTCAATAAACGCAGTGGTGCAGCTGGTAAGAGTTGCTGCCTCACAGCGCCAGAGACCCCAGTCCTATCCTACCTCAGGTGCTGTCTTTACGGAGTTTGCACGTTCTTCCTGTGACCCGCATGCCTTTTCCCCGGGTGCTCTGTTTTCCCCCCATATCTCAAAGACGTGCGGATTTATAGGTTAAAATTCTTAAGGGGTTGGACAGGCTAGATGCAGGAAGATTGTTCCCGATGTTGGGGAAGTCCAGAACAAGCGGTCACAGTTTAAGGATAAAGGGGTATCATCTTTTAGGACCGAGATGAGGAAAACTTTTTTCACACAGAGAGTGGTGAATCTGTGGAATTCTCTCCCGCAGAAGGTAGTTGAGGCCAATTCATTGGCTATATTTAAGAGGGAGTTAGATGTGGCCCTTGTCGCTAAAGGGATCAGGGGGTATGGAGAGAAGGCAGGTACAGGATACTGAGTTGGATGATCAGCCATGATCATATTGAATGGCGGTGCTGGCTCGAAGGGCCGAATGACCTACTCCTGCACCTATTTTCTATGTTTCTATGTTTCTATGTTAATCAGCCCTCTATAAATTGCCCCTGGCGTGTGCAGGAAGTGGATGCAAAAGTGGGATCACATAGAACCGGTGATCAATGGTCGGCATGGACTCGATGGGCCGAACAGCCTGATTCCATTCTGTATCTCTGAACAACACTACTCACTACACAATAAACCAAAGAAAAGTAAAGTAAACAAGAGGAATCGAATATAGGAGCAAAGAAGTCCTTCTGCAGTTGTACAGAGCCCTAGTGAGACCACACCTGGAGTATTGTGTGCAGTTTTGGTCCCCTAATTTGAGGAAGGACATTCTTGCTATTGAGGGAGTACAGCGTAGGTTTACAAGGGAGAAGGTAGGAACTGGGTACTGATTGGGGATGATCAGCCATGATCACAGTGAATGGCGGAGCTGGCTCGAAGGGCCGAATGGCCTACTCTTGCACCTATTGTCGATTATCTATAAACTAAACTAAACAAGCTTTGTTTTCATTCACTAACCTGCGAAGTTGCTATAGATGAATTGTTCACCTCTGTTATTTGATCCGTTTGCTCGACTACCTCTCTCTGGTCCTTGCTTTCCAAAGCATTAACGAGAGCATGTTTCCCTGGTCTACAATGCGCTGCCTAAAGACGGGAACAGGGAAATTCAATGATTACTTTCAAATGAGTACTCATCAATAGGTTTATTATTGTCATGTTGTACTGAGGTACATTGAAGCGCTGTGTTTTGCAAGCTATCCCATCAGATACAATATATGTACCCGATCAAGTCAAATTCAAGTACAGTAGGTAGAGCAAAGGGGAAGATACAGAGTGCAGAATATAGTTCTCAGCATTGTAGCGCACCAGTTCCACAGACAAAGTCCAATGTCCGCAATGGGGTAGAGGTGAATCGGACAGTACCATAACCTATGGAAGGACCGTTCAGAAGCCTGACAACAGTGGGGAAGAAGCTGTTCCTGAGTCTGGTGGTGCGCGCTTTCAAGCTTCTTAACACTTAAGCAGAAACACGTTCCACAGCCATGTCAAAGGGTCAGCAAATTGTAATTAATTTCTAAAGCCTGGCATAATGGGCTAAATATGAACATAGCACAGGAACGGCCCTTCAGCCCACAATGTCCATGCAGAACACAATGCCAAGACCAACCCTTATCTGCCTGTACGTGATCCATATCCCTCCATTCCCTGCACATACAGGTGCCTACTCAAATGTCACTTAAACGCCACTATCGTATCTGCCTCCACCAACACCCCCGGCAGCGCGTTCCAGGCACCCACCACCCTCCATATTAAAAAAAACCTGCCCCGCACATCTCCCTTAAGCTTTGCCCCTCTCACCTCCAGCTCACAGCTCACAGTTCCATCCAAGACCATCACACAAACCAACCTCCCTTCCATTGACTCCAATTACACCTCACGCTGCCTCGGCAAGGCCAGCAGCATAATCAAGGACGAGTCGCACCCTGGTCACCCCCTCTTCTCCCCTCTCCCATCAGGCAAGAGGTACAGAAGTGTGAAAACGCACACCTCCAGATTCAGGGACAGTTTCTTCCCAGCTGTTATCAGGCAACTGAATCATCCAACCACAACCAGAGAGCAGCGCTGAACTACTATCTACCATCGGTGACCCTCGGACTGTCCTTGATCGGACTTTGCTGGCTTTACCTTGCACTAGACGTTATTCCCTTATCATGTATCTATACACTGTAAATGGCTCGATTGTAATCATGTATTGTCTTTCTGCTGACTGGTTAGCATGCAACAAAAAGCTTTTCACTGTACCTCGTTAAACAAAACTAAATTAAATGTTTAATGTTGTTATAGTACCTGCCTTAACCAGTTCCTCTGGCAGCTCATTCCATGTACCCACCAACCGACATGTCAAAAAGTTGCCTATCAATAAACCTACATCCTCAAGTCCTTGATTGCTCAACTTTGAGAGTCTGTTGACTGGATAGGATGCAACAAAAGCTTTTCACTGTATCTTGGTACAGGTGACAATAAACTAAAGACTTACAGCTAAGCCTAGCAGACCATGGTACCTCGCTTGTCCTCCAGCAACAGGCCTGGCTCATCCGCCATGAAACTAGGAAACCCATCCTCAAAGGGCAACCTGCCAAGGCCTGCCCCGCTCATCCCCGAGGACCGGGAGAGGAGGGTGAAGAGATTCAAGATGGCGGCGGACACAAGATGGCGGCGGACACAGTTCTGCAGGAGGGAATGTGCTGCCTCGTAGGTGGAGTGGGCCGCTGGAGGCCTTGCAGCAGCCTGGGGCTCGGCTGGAACGGGCAGCCGCTCCAAGAGGCCGAGTGCGTGGACCGGACGCGGCCTGCAGCGGTGGAGCAGCGGCGGAGGACACCACGGCCACGCTTGGCCAGGCCGACCCTGCAACGTCGCCATGACAACGGGCCTTCATGGTCAGGTCAGGAACCCTACACTTACAACAACTAGGACTCGAAAATGTCCCCAAACTGGTGACTCTTGTATGTTGTCTCGGTGTATTACTTCTATACATTTGTACTAAATCAAAGAAGTGCTTACGTATAGTAATTATTTTACTGAATTGTATATAAAAAAATAATTTCACTGTACTTCAGTACATGTGACAATATAAAAAAGTACCAGTACTCTGGTATTCATATTTCCATCCTGGGGCATAGGTTCTGACTGTCTACCCTATCTGAGTTTAGCTTAGTTTAGTTTAATGATACAGCGTGGAAACAGGCCCATTCGGCCCACCAAGTCTTGCACACTAGGGACAATTTACAGAAGCCAATTAACCATCAAATCCGCACGTCTTTGGTGAGTGAGAGAAAACCGGTGCACCCAGAGAAAGCCCACCCGGTCACGGGGAGAACGTGCAAACTCCGTACAGACAGCACCCGCAGTCAGGATCAAACCCAGGTCTCTGGCGCTGTGAGGCGGCAACTCCACCGCTGCGCCACCGTGCCGCCCCTAAGCGACCTGCTACTGTGTAGAAGGACGTGAATGTGATCGCACGTTCCTTCTGATGACTCACCTTCTCATCGGCCTCCACTCCACCCCCATCGCCAGCCTCCGGCCCCCGCTCCACGCTCAGCCTGAACGAGATGACCATGGTCTGGCTTTTACCTTTGACCTTCTCAGCCAACGATGGTGCAATCTGGGCCAGACTGTGTTCTGCTGGTGTAACACCAGAGATGATCATGTAGAATAAATCATGAGAGTGGTAAAGAAAGCATTAGTCAGCGCATTGAGGATAAGAGTCAGGAAGGTCGTCATGCAGTTTCATAGCACTTTGCTTTGGTGGCTACAATATAAAAACAGGGATGTAACGCTGAGGCTTTATAAGGTGGTCAGGCCACTTTGGAGTAGTGTGAGCAAATTTGGGCCCCATATGTGAGGATGTGCTGGCTCTGGAGAGGGTCCAGAAGAGAATGATCCCAGGATTGAGTAGGTTAATATATGATGAGCGCTTGACAGCACTGGGCCTACACTCGCTGGAGTTTAGAAGGATGAGGGAGGTCCTGAAACTTGCCGAATAGTGAAAGGCCTGGATGGAGTGGATGTGGAGAGGATGTTTCCACTAGTGGGAGAGTCTGGGACCAGAGGGTGAAGTTTACCAGAATGCTGCCAAGAATGGAGGCTATTAGTGCTAAGGAGAGTAAGAAAGAACTGCAGATGCTGGTTTAAAATCGAAGGCAGACACAAAATGCTGGATTAACTCAGCGGGTGAGGCAGCATCTCTCGAGAGAAGGAATGAGCGACGTTTCGGGTTGAGACCCATCAGGTCCTGCACCTATTGTCTATTGTCTATTGTCTATTGTCTCTCCACCCTTCATAGAAGATCTCTCCACCATCAGTGGAAGGTATTTTATTCCCCAGTAGAAGATCTCTCCTACCTCAGTGGAAGGACTGTCCACATCTTTCCCCAGCAGTGCATATTTATCACTAGGAGACCACCTTGTGTTCTGCTCAGACATGAAATACCCTGAAGGTACAGATGGGAGTCTGCCCCAGCTCCACATAGCTCACCTGTGCTCCGATCAGTTGCTGTTGGAGGAGGTATCCTCTCCACGTCCTGTTTCACACCGCTCCTGTTCTTCCTCTTTCCTTTCAGACCGTTGTGGGGGCCATCTTAAATGAGATACTTCTCTCCTCAGGCAGGGTGCAAGCATTCGCACCTTCGTGTAGATGCAACGTTTGACCATTGTACGCGATGATGGAGGGATGGGACGGGGAAGGACCTGGGGAGCCGCGCGTTCTAACGCAGGAAGACCCGGCGGGCCGCAGTGCGTAGAGAGGAACCATGGAGTCTGGCGCGGCTTGACCCCCGAAGATCAGAGACCCGGAGCGGAGGTAGTCGGCACATGGTCGGGAGGAGCAAGGCCGGTAGGAAAGTGAACCGGGGTCTTACCAGGGATCCCACCACTAGCCAAATCTTCCCATCTCCACCCCTTTCACAGAGATCTTTAACTCCCTGGTTAACACATCCCTTCCCACCCAAACCACCCCCTCCCCAGGTACCTTCCCCAGCAACCGCAGGAGATGCAACACCTGTCCCTGCACCTCCTCCCTCGACTCTGTCCAGGGACCCCGACAGTCCTTTCAGGTTAGGCAGAGGTTCACTTGCACCTCCTCCAACCTCATCTACTGTATCCATTGTTCAAGATGTGGACTCTTATACATCGGCGAGACCAAACGTAGACTGGGCGATCGTTTCACGGAACACCTTCGCTCAGCCCGCCTGAACCAACCTGATCTCCCGGTTGCCAAACACTTTAATTCTCCTTCCCATTCCCACACTGACTTTTCTGTCCTCGGTCTCCTCCATTGTCAGAGTGAGGCTAAACGCAAATTGGAGGAACAGCATCTCATATTTCGCTTGGGCAGCTTACAGCCCAGTGGTATGAATATTGATTTCTCTCACTTCAGGTAGCCCCGGCATTCCCTCTCTCTCCATCCCTCCCCCACCCAAGTCGCACCAGCTTCTCGTTTTCACCCAACAAACAGCTAACAATGGCCTGTTTCCTTAATCATCGTTACTGTTTTGCATATCTTTCATTCATTTGTTCTATATCTCTCCACATCACTGTCTATATCTCTCGTTTCCCTTTCCCGTGACTTTCAATCTGAAGAAGGGTCTTGACCCGAAACGTCACCTATTCCTTCTCTCCAGAGATGCTGCCTGTCCCGCTGAGTTGCTCCAGCATTTTGCATCTGTCTTCGGGGTGTCAAGGTCGGCTGTGGGTGGCGCCCCTGGGGCACAAAGACGGACGGGCAAGAAGAGGAACGTTGGTGCGCTGGATACTCCAGAGTTTTACCCGGATCGGGCACCGCTCCATTAGTTGGAGGAGTGGGCACTAATTGATGCAAACAAACTCACAATAACCATAGGTAAACACAAATGCTGGAGAAACTCAACGGATGAGGCAGCATCTATGGAGCGAAGGAAATAGGCAACGTTTCATAGAAACATAGAAACATAGAAAATAGGTGCAGGAGGAGGCCATTCCGAGTTTAGAAGGATGAGAGGTTATCTCATTGAAACATATAAGATTGTTAAGGGTTTGGACACACTAGAGGCAGGAAACATGTTCATGATGTTGGGGGAGTCCAGAACCAGGGGCCACAGTTTAAGAATAAGGAGTAAGCCATTTAGAACGGAGACGAGGAAACACTTTTTCTCACAGAAAGTGGAGAGTGTGGAATTCTCTGCCTCAGAGGGCGGTGGAGGCAGGTTCTCTGGATGCTTTCAAGAGAGAGCTAGATAGGGCTCTTAAAAATAGCGGAGTCAGGGGATATGGGGAGAAGGCAGGAACGGGGTACTGATTGTGGATGATCAGCCATGATCACATTGAATGGTGGTGCTGGCTCGAAGGGCCAAATGGCCTGCTCCTGCACCTATTGTCTATTGTCTATTGGCCCTTCGAGCCAGCACCGCCATTCATTGTGATCGTCCCCTATCAATAACCCGTGCCTGCCTTCACCCCATATCCCTTGATTCCACTAGCCCCTAGAGCTCTATCTAACTCTCTCTTAAATCCATCTTCTTCTCCAGAGAGGCTGCCATTGTTATTGTGCAGAAGTAGAGATACTTTGGAGGTCTGTTGGGTTGGAGATGATGACAGGTGTAGGGAGGGGTGACGGGGATTTGGATGGGAAGTTGAGCACTTCAACAACACTAACCAAGAGACAACATAGGTCAGACAGAGGATGGTGTGTATTTGGAACAAGATGACACAGGAGGTTTAGCTTAGCTTAATTCATCTTTGTCACCTGTACTGAGGTACAGTGAAAAGCTTTTTGGTGCCTGCTATCCAGTCAGCGGAAAGACTATACATGATCGACAATGTACAGATATAGGATAAAGGAAACATGTTTAGTGCAAAATAAAGTTCAGTAAAGTCTGATTAAAGATAGGATGTAGACAAAAATGCTGGAGAAACTCAGCGAGTGCGGCAGCATCTATGGAGCGAAGGAAATAGGCAACGTTTCGGGCCATAAACCCTTCTTCAGACCGATTAAAGATAGTCTGAGGGTCTCCAATGAGATAGATGGGAGGTCAGGTCTGCTCTCGAGATATTGAGAGGATGGTTCAGTTGCCTGATAACAGCTGGGAAGAAACTGTCCCTGAATCTGGAGGTGTGCGTTTTCACACTTCTGTACCTCTTGCCTGATGGGAGAGGGGAGAAGAGGGAGTGACGGGGGTGAGACAGGTCCTTGATTATGCTGCTGGCCTTGCCGAGGCAGCATGAGGTATAAATGGAGTCAATGGAAGGTCTGGGAGTGTTGGTCTGGGCTGCGTCCACAATTCCCTGCAATTTCTTGCCATCACGGATGTTCCCAAACCAATGTTTGATGCATTCTGATAAAATGCTTCCTGCTGCGCATCTGCAGAAGTTGGGGAATGTTGTCGAGGACATGCCGAACCTTGTTAGCCTTCCAAGTAATAAAGTTATAAGCCAAGTCCTACCTGCGTCCTGCGCAGTTTGTTCTTCGGGTCCCGAGATCGGCTCGTGTTCGACTGGGTCTCTCTGAGTGGGGGCTCTAACAATGAAAGAGAGACGTCCATTGAAAATGAGCCTTTCCTAACCTCTGGGCAACTTAAAGCATTTAACAACCGGTTAAGAAGTCTGGGCTTGGTCTTGCCGATGTACAGGCCTGGAGTATTGTGTGTAGTTTTGGTCCCCTAATTTGAGGAAGGACATTCTTGCTATTGAGGGTGTGCAGTGTACGTTTACAAAGTTAATTCCCGGGATGGCGGGACTGTCATATGCTGAGACAATGGAGCAGCTGGGCTTGTACACTCTGGAGTTTAGAAGGATGAGAGGTTATCTCATTGAAACATATAAGATTGTTAAGGGTTTGGTCACGCTAGAGGCAGGAAACATGTTCCCGATGTTGGGGGAAGTCCAGAACCAGGGGCCACAGTTTAAGAATAAGGGGTAAACCATTTAGAACGGAGACGAAGAAACACGTTTTCTCACAGAGAGTGGTGAGTATGTGGAATTATCTGCCTCAGAGGGTGGTGGAGGCAGGTTCTCTGGATGTTTTCAAGAGAGAGCTAGATAGGGCTCTTAAAAATAGTCAGGGGATATGGGGAGAAGGCAGGAACGGGGTACTGATTGGGGATGATCAGCCATGATCACATTGAATGGCGGTGCTGGCTCATAGGGCCGAATGGCCTACTCCTGCACCTATTGTCTATTGTCTATTGCCTCCTCATCGGGAACACTGACGCGATAGACGAGGTTAGAGGAGGTGCACGTTAACCACTGTCTCACCTGGATCGACTGTCGGGGTCCCTGGATGGAGGTGAAGGGGGTGGGGGGAGGTATAGAGACAGACGTTACATCTCTTGCGGTTGCAGAGCAAGATTCCTGGGGAGGGGATGAGGTCGGTTGGGAGGGATGGGTGAAACAACATGTCACGGACAGAGAGTGGTCTCTGCGGAAAGCAGAAAATGACGGGGAGGGGAAGATGTTGCATCTTGAGGGACTGGTGTTGCATCTCCTGTGGTTGTAATCGCATCTACTGCAGCCGGCGTTCCCGATGTGACCTCCTGTACATCAGCGAAACCAAGCGGTGATTTGACGACCACTTTGTTGAACACTTGCGCTCGCTCCGCCAAAGTTTAACCTGGCATCATGTACGGCACAGACATTGCGGGCCGAAGGGCCAGCCCCTGTGCAGTGTTCGATGTTCTATGAATTCATTGAACGTGCAGACTAGTGGTCCTTATGGAATGGAATACCTCATTGCCACATGTGACAAGTCACAGTGACATTCTTTGCTTGTGTACCCAGGGTATGCAATTAGTCACCACATAAAGGGTGCAGACAAAGTTACAGAGTATCCCGAGACAGGCCCACCTTTTGTTCCCCCCTCGTTCCCTCACGCTGGTCCCCCCCACACCGCGTCTCCATTGTCCTTCCCCCCCCCACCCCCTTTGAACCTTACGCAGTCTGTGTCTGGGCTCCTGGCCGCGCAGGTGTGCAAGGCAGGGGCCGGCAGCCGTCCTCCGATGAATCAGGCAACTTGAGTGGCAACTGGCATAAGCTGGCACCCAGTAACTTCCTTTTCTTCTCCGCACTGCTCCGCAGGTGTTGAAGAGAGATCCTCACCTGAACGAGAAACGGGAGGCGGGCTGGGATCAAGTAGCTCAGATGGCTTACAAATGTGAGTTAGGACAGCCAGGAATAACTGGGGTGTAATCCAGGGGTTCATATATAGAATAATGGAGACCTGGGGGTGATTACAGACCGAGGCTTGTGTGCAACCCCAATTTGCAAAGTGGGTGTCCAATCCCAATGTTCTCAGTATGTTGTTTTGCTTTAAGCTTTTATTGGTTAAAATGTTTAAAAAATATCAAGCCCGAATTACCAGTGGCTTTGAGATAACAGACGTGCATGTTTGCAGATTAATTGGCTTTGGCAAAATAGTATATTGTCCCTCCTGTGTGGGATAGAAATACTGTATAGGTGATCGCTGGGCGGTGGGCTGAGGGCCGGTTTCCATGCTATATCTCTACAGTCTAAACACTGATGGAATGTGGAAACAGCCAAATATATATAGGAAAGCTTTAAGGGCCTGTCCCACTAGGCCGTCATTTGCGCGTCATTTTGTACATCATAAAATCCTGGGACGCCGCACGCCACTGCCTATGTCATCGCGCACCAAGCGCGCGTAATGTGCACCATGCGCGCATGTCACGACGCGCACGTCGTGACGCATAAATTATGTCGTGTAAATTACGCGCATATGACGGCCAAGTGGGACAGGCCCCTTAGATACACACCCAGGGAGAGGGTGTGATATGTAGACACAAGGGTCTGCTGATGCTGGAATCTTTCATGGAACACAAAGTGCTGGATTAATACAGAGAGGGATTCACTCACAACAGTCCCAGAGTGAGGCTGGTGCACAAAGCTGGAAATGTGGTTTAACAAACTAGAAACAGTTTTGTGTAAGAAAGAACTGCAGATGCTGGTTTAAATCAAAGGTAAACACAAAATGCTGGAGTAACTCAGCAGGTGAGGCAGCATCTCTGGAGAGTAGGAATGGGTGACGTTTCGGGTCGAGACTCTTCTTCTGACTCAGACACAGTTTTGGTTACACTTGGCTTAAGGGCTTTTGTTTTGCACTAATATTGGGGGTCTTTTTTACTTTCATAGAGAGTCATAGAGTGATACAGTGGAAACAGGCCCTTCGGCCCAACTTGCCCACACCGGTCAACATGTCCCAGCTACACTAGTCCCACCTGCCTGCGTTTGGGCCCTAACCCTCCAAACCTGTCCTATCCATGTACCTTTCTAACTGTTTCTTAAATGATGCCTCAACTACCTCCTCTGGCAGCTTGTTCCATACACCCACCACCCTTTGTGTGAAAAAGTTACCCCTCAGATTCCTATTAAATCTTTTCCCCTTCACCTTGAACCTACGTCCTCTGGTCCTCGATTCACCTACTCTGGACAAGAGACTATGTGTTTCTATTCCTCTCATGATTTTACACACCTCTATAAGATCACCCCTCATCCTCCTGCGCTCCAAGGAATAGAGACCCAGCCTACTCAACCTCCCCTTATGAACCTTGTTTTGATAATTGTGTTATCTACTAGTCCCGTGCCTGCCGTACTGCTGTAAGTAAGGCTTTCAATATTCTGTTTATCGGCACATTGACAATTAAATGGCACAACGGCAGCACCATAGCGCAAGTGCTGTCTGTACGGAGTTTGCACGTTCTTCCCGTGACTGAGTGGGTTTTCTCCGGGTGCTCCAGTTTCCTCCCACATCTCAAAAAAATCCAGGTCTGTAGGTTAATTGGCTTCTGTAAATTGCCCCTAGTGTGTAGGACAAAAATAGTGTGAATATGTGATTGTCGGTCGGCGTGGATTCAGTGGGCCGACAGGTCTGTTTTCCAGTTCACTAAAATAAACCAGCTACATCATTGGACACCTTTGAACTATCTTTAGTCTGACTTTTGACACAAACTGCTAGAGTAAAAGATAAGTAATGTTTCAGATCGGGACCCTTCTTAGAGAATTCTGACCCGAAACGTCACCTATCCTTTTTCTCCAGAGAATCTGCCTGACCTGCTGAGTTACAGCAACATCTTTATGTCAATATTTGTTATAAACCAGCATCTGCAGTTCGGTTTTTCTACATTTAATCAGACTTTTTTGCACTTCAATATTATATCTTGCATTAAAATGGAGTACCCTTCATCCAGAACTGTTTGTAATCGTGTATAATATTTTCTTAACTAGATAGCATGCATTGAGTAGATAGCAAAGTGGTGAATCTCTGGAATTCTCTGCCGCAGAAGGTAGTTGAGGCCAGTTCATTGGCTATATTTAAGAGGGAGTTAGATGTGGCACTTAACCATATAACCATATAACAATTACAGCACGGAAACAGGCCATCTCGACCCTTCTAGTCCGTGCCGAACACATAGTCTCCCCTAGTCCCATATACCTGCGCTCAGACCATAACCCTCCATTCCTTTCCCATCCATATAACTATCCAATTTATTTTTAAATGATAAAAACGAACCTGCCTCCACCACCTTCACCGCAACTTGTGGCTAAAGGGATCAGGGGGTATGGAGAGAAGGCAGGTACAGGATACTGAGTTGGATGATCAGCCATGATCATGTTGAATGGCGGCGCAGGCTCGAAGGGCCGAATGGCCTACTCCTGCACCTATTTTCTATGTTTCTATGTTCCTATGTACAATAGCAGCCACCTACGGCACTGAATTCTATGTTACTATGTTTAACCCAACTGACTTCTTCCCACCCTGCTTCTTGCAAAGACTCTATCCCCTCCGTCTACGCCGCATCTGCGCCCAAGATGAGGTGTTCCATACCAGGACATCCGAGATGTCCTCATTCTTTAGGGAACGGGGGTTCCCCTCTCCCATCATATATGAGGCCCTCACTCGTGTCTCCTCGGTACCCCGCAGCTCTGCCCTTGCTCCCCCTCCCCCTAATCGCAACAGAGACAGAGTCCCCCTAGTCCTTACCTTCCACACCATCAGCCGTCACATACAACACATAATCCTCCGACATTTTCCCCCAACTCCAATGGGTTCCCACCACTAGCCACATTTTCCCATCTCCACCCCTTTCAGCCTTCAAGAAAGACCATTCCCACCGCAACTCGCTGGTTAACTCATCCCTTCCCACCCAAACCACCCCCTCCCCAGGTACCTTCCCCTGCAACCGCAGGAGATGCAACACCTGTCCCTATACCTCTTCCCTCGACTCTGTCGAGGGACCCCAACAGTCCTTTCAGGATGGACAGAAGTTCACCTACACCTCCTCCAACCTCATCTACTGTATCCATTCTTTAAGGTGTGGACTTTTATACATCGGCGAGACCAAACGTAGACGGAGCGATCGTTTCGCTGAACACTTTCGCTTAGTCTGCCTGGACCTACCTGATCTCCCGGTTGCCAAACACTTTAACTCACCTGCCCATCCCCACACTGATCTTTCTGTCCTGGGCCTCCTCCATTGTCAAAATGAGGCCAAATTGGAGGAACAGACCCTCATATTTCAATTGGGCAGCTTACAACCCAGCGGTATGAATCTTGACTTCAAGTAACCCCGGCATTCCCTCTCTCTCCATCCTTCCCCCACCCAAGAGGTGCCAGCTGCAAAGTCATCTTGTTGAGTCTCATTGTCTGTAACTCGTTTTCACCCTAGCACACAGCGAATAATGGCCTGTTTCCTTTATCATTGTTACATGTTTGCATATCTTTCATTCATTTGTTCTACATCTCTCTACATCACCATCTATATCTCATGTTTCCCGTTCCCCTCTCAGTCTGAAGAAGTGTCTCGACCCAAAATGTCACCTATTCCTTTTTCCAGAGATGCTGTCTGTCCCACTGAGTTACTCCATGTCAACCCAACCCAACCCCACCCAACCCAACTTAACCCCACCCAACCAAACCCAGCCCAACCCAACCCAACCCAACCCAGCCCAACAACCTATCCACAACCCAACCCAACCCAAACCAACAACCCACAACCCAACCCAACCCAAACCAACAACCCAACCCAACCCAGCCCAACAACCTATCCACAACCCAACCCAACCCAAACCAACAACCCAACCCAACCCAACCCAATCCAACCCAACCCAAACCAACAACCAAACCCAACCCAGCCCAACCAGACCCAACCCAACCCAAACCAACAACCAACCCCAACCCCAACCCAACCCAACCCAACCCAACCCAACCTTCAGGAGTTTCTCCTGAGTTGCATTTCAATTACCTCCTCTGGGACCAAGACGGGTTTTGCAAGTCCCTTACTACCTTCCAGACCTGGCCTTCCCAGCGATAGGCCATCGGTGGCCTCGGGGTCCTTGTGGACAGAGGACAGGTCCTTGTTGCAGGCCTCCTGGGTGTGCGAAGCACTCCTCTCGATGGGAGGCACCGGCCGGCTGGCGTTCAGCAGCTTCTGCGACGCGGATCGAGCCAGCGCCGGCTTCAGCGGGAGTACGGTCTCGAGAGGACCTGTGGAAGAACATCACATCCTTCATCAGTCAGATTACTGAGCACAGAAGTGGAAGAGGTGCTGGCTCGAAGGGCTGAATGGCCTCCTCCTGCACCTATTTTGTTGTTACAGTCATATAAGACATTAGTGAGGCCACATTTAGAGTATTGTGTTGAGGAAAGGTGTTGACAAGCTGGAACATGTTGCCAGGACTCGAGGGCCTAAGCTACAGGGAGGGGTTGGTTAGGCTTGGACTTTATTCCTTGGAGCGCAGGAGGATGAGGGGTGATCTTAAAGAGGTGTATACAATGATAAGAGGGATATATAGGGTAAATGCACAGTCTTTTACCCAGTGTAGGGGAATCGAGAATTAGAGGACCTACTTTTAAGGTGAGGAGGGAAAGATTTAATAGGAACATGCGGAGTAACTTTCTAATACAGAGTGAGGTAGGTGTATGGAACGAGCTGCCGGAGGAGGTAGTTGAGGCAGGTACTAATGACACATTTAAGAGACATTTAGACAGGTGCATGGATAGGACAGGTTTAGAAGGATATGGGCCAAACGCGGGCAGGTGGGACTAATGTAGCTGGGACACGTTGGCCAGTGTGGTCAAGTTGGGCCGAAGGGCCTGTTTCCACACTGTATCACTCTATGACTTCCTATAACTCTACGAATTGAATGTTGTTCACCAGAGTGCCGCCTGGATTAGATGCATTAGCTCCAGGGAGAGGTTAGACAGACTGGGATTGTTTTCTCTGGAATGCTGGAGATTGAGAGGAGTCCTGATAAGAGTGTGGAAAATTATGAGAGGCATAGACAGGGTTGACAGTCAGAACCTTTTTCCCTAGAGTGGAAATGTAAAGGATCAGAGTTTTAAGTTGAGAGACGCGGAAACAGGCCCTTCGGCCCACCGAGTCCACGCCGCCCAGCGATCCCCGCACACTAACACTATCCTGCACCCACTAGGGACAATCTTTACACTTATGCCAAGCCAATTAACCTACATTAAACTGTACGTCTTTGGAGTGTGGGAGGAAACCGAAGATCTCGGATAAAACCCACGCAGGTCACGGGGAAAGCGTACAAACTCCTTACAGACAGCGCCCGTAGTCGGGATCGAAGCTGGGTCTGCGGCACTGCATTCGCTGTAAGGCAGCAACTCTACCGCTGCGCCACCGTGACGGCTCTGTGGGGCATTTTTATTTTACACACACACACACACACACACACACACACACACACACACACACACACACACACACACACACACACACACACACACACACACACACACACACACACACACACAGGGGTGGGGGCCTGGAGCGCATGCCAGGGGTGGTGGGCAAGGTGGTGGTGGTGGGGACATTGTCCCATCTACACTAATCCCATCACTCCACATTTGGCACTAACACTCTAAACCTTTCCTATCCATGTAGTTAGTACCTGTCCAAGTGTCATTTCAATGCTGCTTCAACTATGATCTATTACCCTTATGATTTTATACACCTTCTATGAGATCATTCTTCTGCACGCCGAGGAACAATGTCTTAAGTCATAGAGACTTACGGCAGGCAAACGGGCCCTTTGGCCCAACTCATCCACATGAAGCCCCCATCCACGCTAGTCCCTTTTGCCCACATTTAGCCCAATTCCTCTAATTCCTCTGCTTACGAATCTCAGGATGATTACTGTGTCCACGTGTGTCATAGTGATAGAGTGATACAGTGTGGAAACAGGGCCCAACCCGCCCAACATGTCCCAGTTTTGTTAGCCTACCTGCCCGCGCTTGGTCCATATCCCTCCAAACCTGTCCTATATACGTACCTGTCTAACTGTTTCATAAACGTTGGGATAGTCCCAGCCTCAACTACCTCCTCTGGCAGCTTGTTCCAAACACCCACCACCTTCTGTGTGAAGAAGTTACCCCTCGGATTCCTATTAAATCTTTTCCCCTTCACCTTAAACCCATGTCCTCTGGACCTCGATTCACCTACTTGGGGCAAGTGTAGGACCAGAGGGCACAGGAATTTCTTTAGCCAAAGGGTGGCGAATCTGTGGAACTCATTGCCTGTGGAGGCCAGGTCTTGGGTATTTTTAAAGGTTCACAATTAGTAATGGCGTGAAAGGTTACAGGGAGTAGGCAGGAGAATTAGGTTGAGAGGGAAAATTAGAGCGAATGGTGGAGCAGACTCAATGGCCTCATGCTACTCCTATGTCTTATGGACCTTACAATATGCTTTATGAACCACTCTCTCAACAGGCCTTGTGAATTATATGCACCCATTGACACTCACAGCCATGCATTAACCCAACAAATACAGGAAACAATAGCAGTGGTACAGCGGTAGAGTTGCTGCCTCACAGCGCCAGAGACCCGGGTTCCATCCTGACCTCGGGTGCTGTCTGTACAGGGTTTGTACGTTCTCCCCGTGACCTGCGTGGGTTTTCTCCGGGTGCTCCGGTTTCCTCCCACACTCCAAAGGTGTGCGGGTTTTCAGGTTAATTGGCTTCTGTAAATTGTCGCTAGTGTGTAGGATTGAACCACACACTGGTCTGCGCGGACTCGGTGGGCCGAAAGACGCATCTCCGCGCTGGACCTCTAACATCACTGCCGCATCACACACCTTCCATCCTGGTTCAGGGCCAGGTATGGTGGTCTCTGGAGCGTTACGCTTTGCCGTCATGCCTCAGTGGGACAACTGTGCTGGTTTTTCCACAAAGGCTATTGTCCAGCGAACAATGAGAATGGGTGCTTGGTGAACCATGGTTTTATGGCCCAATTGTCCCAGAGGCACGCAGCACAGAAACAGGCCCCCCCAGACAAACTCGTCCAGACCCACCTAGATACCCCATTTAAGCTTGTATCACCATATCGCTCTAAACCACTCGTATCCATGTACATGTCCAAAATACAGGAGTCTCTGTTGCCAAAAACATCTGCTGGTGAAGGCTTGAAATCTTCAACCCTTTAGAGAAATGGGTCAACAAGAAACTAAAAATGCAAAACTGCTTAGTTTAGTTTAAAGATACAGCGTGGGAACAAGCCTGTCGGCCCACTGGGTCCACACCGACCACGATCTTCGCATTAACACTATCCTGCACTAGGGACAATTTACATTTACCAAGCCAATTAACCTGCAAACCTGTACGTCTTTGTAATGTGGGAGGAAACCGAGGATCTCGGAGAAAACCCGCGCAGGTCACGGGGAGAACGTACAAACTCCGTACAGGCAGCGCCCGTAGTCGGGTTCGAATCCGGGTCTCCGCACAACTCTACTGCTGCGCTACCGTGACCACCCTAATGAATGAGGGGTGGGGGGGCCGGGGGGCACGGTGGTGATGATGACCAAGGCTGGGAGGAGTCAGGAGGCTAACGATGGTGGGAATCTGATAAGGCAGGAAGGTGAAATGTAGAAACAGATGGAGGGATGGGGGGGGAATGGGATGGTAAAGAAAAACTGGGTGAGGGGGGAGAAGAGGAGGAGGAGAAGAGAAGAGGAGGAGGAGGATAGGAGAGGGGGGGGAGGGGGAAGAGGAGGGAAAATGGGAGCGGGGTACTGCGACTGCAGAACAAGAAGTGACAGCGAAGGGGCTGGGGAAAGGAGAGGGTGAAGAGAGTGCCGGGTCACTGAGGAATGGAGTGAGAGACGGGTAGAGTGAGGGCGTGAATAAGGATGAAATAAAGAGGGATAGTCAGAAGGGAGAGCAGGAGAGAGGACGCTGACACGGAGAAAGGGCCTGGAGTCTCCTGCTCCTGCGAACAGCTGTCTCGGGAAAGCAGCCAACATAATCGACGACTTGTCCCACCCCGGTCATTCCTTCTTCTCCCCGCTTCCATCGGGCAGAAGGTACAGAAGCTTGAAAGCGCACACCATCAGACTCAGGAACAGCTTCTTTCCTCTGTTATCAGGATTCTGAACGGTCCTTCCATCAGCTAGGGCACTGTCCGATTCACCTCTACCCCATTGCGGACATTGGACTTTATCTGTGCAACTGGTGCGCTACAATGCTGAGAACTATATTCTGCACTCTGTATCTTCCCCTTTGCTCTACCTGTTTCATAGGGTCATGGAGCCATAGAGACATATAGTGTGGACACAGGCCCCTCAGCTCAACTGACCCACGCCAACCAACATGCCACACCTGCACTCGTCCCACCTGCCTGCGTTTGGCTCATATCCTTCTAAACCTGTCCTATCCACGTACCTGTCCAAATATGGTATTGTCTGATATGACTGGATAGTTTATGGTCACGTATATCGAGGTACAGTGAAAGCTTTTGTTGCGTGCTAACCAGTCAGCAGAAAGACAATACATGATCACAATCGACCCATTAACAGTGTATAGATACATGATAAGGGAATAACGTCTAGTGCAAGGTAAAGCCAGCAAACTCCAATGAAGGATAGTCCGAGGGTCACCAAAGAGGTAGATAGTAGTTCTGCACTGCTGTCTGGTTGTGGTAGGATGATTCAGTTGCCTGATAACAGCTGGGAAGAAACTGTCCCTGAATCTGGAGGTGTGCGTTTTCACATTTCTTAAGTGACTTCTGTTGCTCTTGCCTGATGGGAGAGGGGAGATGAGGGTGCGACTCGTCCTTGATTATGCTGCTGTGAGGTATATAGGGAGTCAATGGAAGGGGGTTTGGATAGCCAGCAAAACCTCGGCACGGGTGACAATAACGAAGCTCTCCCTGGACTTACTCTTGTGAGGCAAGACCTCGGACATCCTGCGCTCGAGTTTGTTCTTCAGCTGCAGGGTGTCGAGGAAAGGGTGGCCCTCCTCCCCGTCCGTGTCCATTTCCGTGTCCGTGGCCGTCCAGTCCAGCAACTTCAGGCTGTATCCGTGCAGGTGTGTGGCCGCGGGCCAGTGGTGGAGAGGGCGGTCGGCTAGTAGCCAGCCGCCCGGCGAGGGTGCAGCACTAGGCCCACCACTGCTGCTGCTGCTGCTGCTGTCGCGCTGCACGGAGCGGGCTTCGCCCAGCGGCAGCTTCAGGCTGGACCGAAGGAAGGCTGCAGACAGAGGACAAGGTTGTTGTTCGTGCGTTGTCCCCACCCCAGCCACCCTGCCTTTAAAGGGCCAGCGCCTCACCCGCCAACTCTACTCACAGTCCAAACACTTTTGGCAGGTCAGGCAGTCTCTGCAGATACAATAGACAATAGACAATAGGTGCAGGAGTAGGCCATTCGGCCCTTCGAGCCAGCACCGCCATTCTATGTGATCATGGCTGATCATCCACAATCAGTACCCCGTTCCTGCCTTCTCCCCATATCCCCTGACTCCGCTATCTTTAAGAGCCCTATCTAGCTCTCTCTTGAAAGCATCCAGAGAACCTGCCTCCACCTGAGGCAGAGAATTCCACAGACACAACTCTCTGTGAGAAAAAGTGTTTCCTCGTCTCCATTCTAAATGGCTTACCCCTTATTCTTAAACTGTGGCCCCTGGTTCTGGACCCCCCCAACATCGGGAACATGTTTCCTGCCTCTAGCGTGTCCAAACCCTTAACAATGTTATATATTTCAATGAGATACCCTCTCATCCTTCTAAACTCCAGAGTGTACAAGCCCAGCTGCTCCATTCTCTCAGCATATGACAGTCCCGCCATCCCGGGAATTAACCTTGTAAACCTAGGCTGCAGTCCCACAATAGCAAGAATGTCCTTCCTCAAATTAGGGGACCAAAACAGCACACAGTACTCCAGGTGTGGTCTCACCAGGGCCCTGTACAACTGCAGAAGGACCTCTTTGCTCTTATATTCAATTCCTCTTGTTATAAAGGCCAACATACCATTCGTTTTCTTCACTGCCTGCTGTACCTGCATGCTTACTTTCATAGACTGATGTACAAGGACCCCCAGATCCCGTTGTACTTCCCCTTTTCCCAACTTGACACCATACAATGGTGGGAAAAATGGTGTTGACCTGAAACCGTCCCCCCTCCTCAAAAGCCACTGACCTGCTCGAGGCTCAGACCAACCTGAGACCCCAGAGATTACAGACACTTGCATTGTTTTCTCTAGTGGCGCAGCAGTAGAGTTGCTGCCTCACCAGGCCCGGGTTCAATCCTGACTATGGGTGCTGTCTATACGGAGTTTGCACGTTCTCCCTGTGACCCGTGTGTGTTTTCTCCAGGAGCTTCCGTTTCCTCCAACACTCCAAAGGCGTGCAGGTTAGTAGGTTAATTGGCTTGCTGTAAACGTAAAATTGTCCTGAGTGTGTATAGGATAGTGTTAATGCGCGGGGATCGCTGGTCGGCATGGACTTGGTGGGCCGAAGGGCCTGTTTTCGCGCCCTATCTCTAAACTAAATTAAACCAAACAAACATTGTTGAAGAAGGGTTTCGACCCGAAACGTTGCCTATTTCCTTTGCTCCATAGATGTTGCCTCACCCGCTGAGTTTCTCCAGCACTTATGTCTACCTTGTTCCTGTACTATTCTATGTTCTATGTTCTATATACCCACCCCATTCTGTGTGGAAAAAGTTGCCCCTCAGATTCCCATTAAACCTCTCCCCTCTCCAGATTCCTACCACACTCCAAAGACGTGCAGGTTTGTAGGTTAATTGGCTTCTGTAAATTGTCCCTAGTGTGTGTAGGGTAGCGTTAGTGTGGGGGATCGCTGGTCGGTGCGAACCCGGTGGGCTGAAGGGCCTGTTTCCGCGCTGTATCTCTAAAGTTGAAGGCTGAGGGAAGTGTATAATATTATGAGGGGCATAGATAGGGTCGACAGTCAGAACCTTTTTCCCTGGCTGGAAATCTCAAAGACTGGAGGGTAACGCTTTAAGATGAGATGGGCAAAGGTGGAAAGAGAGGTGCCAACCAAGTTTACTCAGAGAGTGGTGGGCGCCTGGAACACTGTGCAATTTCTGATGAGCTGAACATTCTGCTTTAGTTTCGAGATACAGCTTGGAAACAGGCCCTTCGGCCCACCGAGTCCGTGCCGAACATCAATTAGGTTCAGAAGATCTGTAAAACCTTGACAAATGAAATTCCTCATATGTTGCAAAACATACTTGGCTAATAAAATATGATTATGATTAGAGGGTGTCACAGAGTCTTACATCATGGACACTGCGAGCCGAAGGGCCTGTTCCATGCTGTATATCGCAACTAAACATGTGTGTATATATTTATATCATGGTATATGGACACATTTATCTGTTTTGTAGTAAATGCCTACTATTTTCTGTGTGCTTAAGCAAAGCAAGAATTTCATTGTCCTATACAGGGACACATGACAATAAACTCACTTGAACTTGAACTTGAACTAAACGAGCCAAGCTAAAACGTTAGTTTTTAGTTTTAGTTTAGAGATAGTGTGGAAACCGGCACATTGGTCCACTAAATCCGTGCCGACTGGCTAGATAACACTAGTTTTATCCTAAACACACTAGGGACAATTTACAGAAGCCAATTAACCTACATTACCTGTAGGAAGGAACTGAAGATGCTAGTTTACACAAAGGTAGACACAAAATGCTGGAGTAACTCAGCGGGCCAGACAGCATCTCTGGACAGGAGGAATGGGTGACGTTTTGGATCAAGTCCCCTTCTTCAGACTACAAACCTGTACGTCATTGGAATGTGGGAGGAAACCGGAGCACCCGGAGAAAACCCACGCAGTCACGGGGAGAACGTGCAAACTCCGTACGGACAGCACCCGTAGTCAGGATCAAACCCGGGTCTAAGTTACAGAGAAAGGTTGAACAAGTTAGGGCTTTATTCTTTGGAGCGCAGAAGGTTAAGGGGGGACTTGATAGAGGTCTTTAAAATGATGAGAGGGATAGACAGAGTTGACGTGGATAAGCTTTTCCCACTGAGAGTAGGGAAGATTCAAACAAGGGGACATGACTTGAGAATTAAGGGACAGACGTTTTGGGGTAACATGAGGGGGAACTTCTTTACTCAGAGAGTGGTGGCTGTGTGGAATGAGCTTCCAGTGGAGGTGGTGGAGGCAGGTTCGATTTTATCATTTAAAAATAAATTAGATAGTTATATGGACGGGAAAGGAATGGAGGGTTATGGTCTGAGCGCAGGTATATGGGACTAGGGGAGAATACGTGTTCAGCACGGACTAGAAGGGTCGAGATGGCCTGTTTCCGTGCTGTAATTGTTATATCGTTATATGGTTATATGGTCTCTGGCGCTGAAAGGCAGCAACTCTACCGCTGCGCCAACGTGCCGCCCTTCCTTGTCTTGCCTCTTTCCTCTCTTTTCCTGCTCTCTCTTCCCCCCCTCCACACCACAACCAGTCTGAGGAAAGGTCCCGGCCCGAAACGTCACCTATCCATGTTCTCCACAGATGCTGCCTGACCCGCTGAGTTACTCCCAGCACTCTGTGAAACGTCACCTATCCATGTTCTCCACAGATGCTGCCTGACCCGCTGAGTTACTCCAGCACTCTGTGTTTTCTCTTCTCGTTACCTTTCCCTCGGCTGAGCCAGCCTGCGGCCCGCAGGGGGAGGGCTGAGTCCACGCTGTTGCTACGGCTGGGCTGGAAGGTCACCTCGCTGCCCCGTAAGGCCCCGCACACCATCGTCAAAGGGGCCCGATACGTGCCTGAGGAGAAAGCTGCAGTGAATCGCAACCCCCGGAAACTGTTCAAACAATATCTCGCAGAATGCTGATGAAAAGTCATTCACCATGTAGAAGGTCTATGGAGTGACACAGTGTGGAAACAGGCCCTTCGGCCCAACTCGCCCACACCGGCCAACATGTCCCAGCTACACTAGTCCCACCTGCCCGCGTTTGCCCCACATCCCTCCAAACCTGTCCTGACCCTAATGGCCCTGCCCCACGGTACGAGTTCATTCCAAGAGCTCTCCCGAGTTTTAAAAAAAAACTTGTGCAAAGCACGGAGAATGAACGTAGCGGGTACGTCGGAGCTTGGGACGTCTCTTAGCGGCTCGTAACGCTAACAGCAGGTACTCGGGAAACGCGGTAAGCTCGGGAAGACTCGTGAAGATTTTTCAACATGTTGAAAATTGTCCACATGAGCCCCGAGTACCCACGAGCGGCCATTACCGTAAATCTCCGAGTTCGAATCAGGGCAAACTCAGGAGAACTCTTGAATTAACTCGCACAGTGGGACATGGCCATTACTGTTTCTTAAACGTTGGGATAGTCCCAGCCGCAACTACCTCCTCTGGCAGCTTGTTCCGTACACCCACTGTGTGAAAAAATTACCCCTCAGATTCCTATTAAATCTTTTCCCCTTCACCTTGAACCTATGTCCTGCCTTTCTTGAATCCCCCTATTTTGACCCGATCTATTCCTCTTATGATTTTATACATTGACCTTTTGTACTGACTGATCTATACTGACCTTCTATAATGCTCACACTGACCTTTCTGTCCTGGGCCTCCTCCATTGCCAGAGTGAGGCCACACACGAACTGGAGGAACAACACCTCATATTCCACTAGGGCAGCTTACACCCCAACGGTATGAACAGTACATTTTTTATAATCCCCTAACCTTTCCCCTCTCCCTTCTTCCCCCATATCCCCTCCACCTTTTTAGTTTAGTCGTGAGATACAGCGCGGAAACAGACCCTTTCGGCCCACCGGGTCTGCGCCGACCAGCGATCCCCGCACAGTAACACTATCCCACACCCTCTAGGGACAATTTTTACACATACACCAAGCCAATGAACCTACAAACCTGTACGTCTTTGGAATGTTGGAAGAAACCGAAGATCTCGAAGAAAACCTACGCAGGTCACGGGGAGAACGTACAAACTCCGAACAGACAGCACCCGCAGTCGGGATTGAACCTGGGTCTCTGGCACTGCAAGCGCTGTAAGGCAGCAACTCTACCGCTGCACCACCGTGACTGCCCATACTGTACCTGATCCATGAGCCTACACATAAGCCTCTTAAACGCGTATCGTATCTGCCTCCACCACCACCTCCGGCAGTGTGTCCCAGTGTGTAAAATCCTGCCCCGCACATCTCCATGAAACTTACTCCTCTCATTTTGTGGTCTGAAGAAGAGTCTCGACCCGAAACGTTGCCTATTTCCTTCGCTCCATAGATGCTGCCTCACCCGCTGAGTTTCTCCAGCACTTTTGTCTACCTCTCATTTTAAAGCTATGCGCTCTAGTAATGGATATTTCCACCCTGGGAAAAAGGTTCTCAATGTCTACCCTATCTATGCCTCTCATCATTTAAAAACATTTTAATCTTAGATTTTATGTGCACAGTCGATGGCTGTCCTGTGTCTGGTACAGTTGCTGCCTCACAGCGCCAGAGACCTGGGTTCGATCCTAAAGGGCCTGTCCCACTGTACGAGCTAATACGAGTTTCCCCCGATTCGAACTCCCGATTTACGGTAATGGCCGCTTGTAGGTACTCGGGGCTCTCGTGGACATATTTCAACATGTTGAAATATCTTCACGAGTCTTCACGAGCTTACCGCGTTTCCCGAATACCTGCCGTTAGCGTTTCGAGCCGCTAAGAGAAGTCCCGAGCTCCAACGTACCCGCTACGTTCATTCTCCGTGCTTACCACGAGTTTGATTTTTTTTAAACTCAGGAGAGCTCTTGAATTAGCTCGTACAGTGGGACAGCCCCTTAACTATGGGCAGTGTTTGTACGTTCTCCCCGTGACCTGCGTGGGTTTTCTCCGGTTAGAGCAGGTTTGTAGGTTAATTGCAAATTGTCTCCAGTGTGCCGGTTTCCTCCCACATTCCATAGACGTGCGGGCTTGTTGGTTAGTTGTCCCTGATGCGCAGGATAGAACTAGTGGACGGCTGATCGCTGGTCAGCGCGGACTTGGTGGGGTGAAGGGCCTGTTCCCACACTGTATCTCCAAAACGGAAACGCTTACCTTCTGCAACATTTCCGCTCATAACCGGGAGGTTCTCGGTGCCACTTTCCCCGGGGATCCCGTGAGTATTCGTCCCGACTTCCCACTGTTTTGAGCTCAGGCTGTTCTTGAAAGTGCCATCGGGCTGGTGACATGAGAGGAGAGGGATTACAACAAGAAATTCCTCATCCAGCACATCAAGTGGACCAGCCCACCCACCACAAAGCTACGGAGACCCAAGGAACTGGGGTTATAGAGTCACAGAGTGATACAGTGTGGAAACAGGCCCTTCACCCCAACTTGCCCACACCGGCCAACAATGTCCATTCTACACTAGTCCCACCTGCCTGTGTTTGGCCCATATCCCTCCAAACCTGTCCAATCATGTACCAGTCTAACTGTACCTTAAATGTTGCCTCAACTACCTCCTCTGGCAGCTTGTTCCATGCACCCACCACCCTGTGTGTGGAAAAAGTTACCCCTCAGGTTCCTATTAAATCTTTCCACCCTCACCTTAAACCTATGTCCTCTGGTCATCGATTCCCCTACTCTGGGCAAGTGCGTCTTTTTGATCTATTCCTCTCATGATTTTGTACACCTCTGCAAGATCACCCCTCATCCTCCTGTGCTCCAACGAATTGAGTCCCAGCCTACTCAACCTCTCCCTACAGCTCAGACCCACGAGTCCTGGCAACATCCTCATAAAGATAGACACAAAAAACTGGAGTAACTCAGCGGGACTGGCAGCATCTCTGGAGAGAAGGAATGGGTGACGTTTCGGGTCGAGACCCTTCCTCAGTCTCGACCTGAAACGTCACCCATTCCTTCCCTCCAGAGATGCCACCAGTCCCGCTGAGTTACTCCAGCATTTTGTGCCTATCTTCAGTTTAAACCAGCATCTGCAGTTCCTTCCTACACAGTCTAAACAAAGTATCTGTCTCCACCACCTCCTCTGGCAGCAAGTTCCAAATGCCAACCACTCTCTATGCAAAACAACTGACCCCTCAGATCCGCTATAAAACTCCTTCCTCCCACTTCAATCTGAGGCACAAGCAATTGAACATGCTGGAATCTCAAGTAAAGCACATGGGCGACAGGTAGACACAGCGGTAGAGTTGCTGCCTCAGCACCAGAGGCCCGGGTCCCATCCTGACTGCGGCCGCTGTCTGTACTAAGTTTGTGTACATTCTCCCTGTGATCGCGTGGGTTTGCTCCAGGTGCTCCGGTTTCCTCCCACATTCCAAGGGTGTGCAGGTTGGTTGGTTAATCACCTTCTGTAAACTGTTGAGTCGTGTAGGGTAGAGGTGATGTGCGGTGCGATCGCTGGTCGGCACGGACTTGGTGAGCCGAAGGGCCTGTTTCCACGCTGCATCTCTACACTAAACTTAAACTAAATACAAAGCGCTGGAGTAACTCAGGGGTTACATCGTACATCGGTGGGGGCGCTGCAATGGCGGCAGCCCTGTCAGCAGCGCGTTAGTTTTTTCAACTTTTTTTAGTATGTTTTACAGTATGTTTTTAATGTTTCTTCGTGTGTTTTGTGTGGGGGGTGGTGTGGGGGGGGGGGGGGAAACCGTTTTGGCCGCCTCCTCCATGGAGAGGTGACTTTTTCCAGGTCGCCTCCCCCGTGGCCTAACAGCAAGGATCGGCGCGGCCTTTCTCGGAGACGCGCCCGGGGCTTCAGCGGCGGGCGTAGCGTGGACTCTCGGCGTGGAGCGGGTGAGCCCTCGCTGGGGCTCGCTGGAGGGGAGCGCTCCGTTTCGCTGGCCCGGGGCAGCCGGCAGCCTGAAGCCGCGGTCTGTAGAGCTCCAGCTGGCGCGGCGTCTACAGCCCGGGATCCCTCGTGGGGGACCCGGGGGAAGAAGAAGCCATCACTGACGGCCCGCGGCCAACTTCTACCGCGGGCGCGGTGGCGACTTACAGTCACCCGTGGAGGGGAGCTTCGACCGCCGGCCCTGCGGTCTGCGGTGCTTCTGGCTGCGGTGCGGCGGGAACTTTAAACTTTAAATCTTCGACCGCCGGCCTGCGGCCTACACCAACTTAAAGCCGCGGTCTCCGATGGGGAAGAGCCGACTCTGGACTTACCTGGACTTGTACCTTGTCCTTTTACCATCTGGACGCCCGCAGCAACGGCTGCGGAGGGTTGAGGTCCCGACCACGGGGGTAAATGGAGGAGGACTGGCCAAATTGTGTGCCTTCCACCACAGTGATGAATGCTGTGGTGGATGTTTATGTTAAACTTTTATTGTGTTTTTGTGTGTGTTCTTTTTCATTGTACAGCTGCTGACATATTCATTTCACTTACACTTTATGTGTAATGTGACAAATAAACCGTATTGTATTGTATTGTAGTGAAGTGTATGAGGGAATGGGCAGGCAACATTTCAGGTCGGTCTGAAGAAGGGTCTCAACATAAAAACAACATCTGTGCATTCAGACTGGACAAGGGTCCAAACCCTGTCTATACCCTCCACAGATGCTGCCTGACCTGCTGAGTTATTTTAACTTAAACTGTCTGACCTTTGAAGATACAAAGATCCCAGGTATCTCAATCAACAATATTCATGCATCATTCAATATTTAGGCAATATTTATCCTACAGGCATCATTATTGGAGGCAAATTATTAGTCTGCCTTCTTGCGACTGTCTTTAGGATCTCTACAGGAGGTTTGCTGTCCTCCATAGCGCTTCCAAGATAGACCGTTTGAAGACGGAGTGTCTTGTACCCAGGATAGGGGAGTTATGAACCAGCGGTTTACAGTGGGAAGGGTAAGATTTAGTACGAACCTGAGAGACACATTTTGACTCAGAGAGCGGTGGATATGTGGAACTGACTGAGAGTCAGTCTGAAGAAGGGTCTCGACCCGAAACGCCACCCATTCCTTCTCTCCAGAGATGCTGCCTGAGTTAGTCCAGCTTTTTGTGTGTGTATCTTCAAGGTGTCTATCTTCATTATGCCAGAGGAGGGAGGTGAGGCAGGTGTGTAAGGGCATTTAACATAAAGTGGGATGGGAAAGATTCAGAGGCATATGGGCCAACTGCGGACAGACACGTTGGGCCGAACAGCTGTGTGACACAATGGCCAATACCTGCGGTCATTGAGGTGTGGACTCGTGTTGTAATGCACCACGCGGCCAGCAGAGGGAGAAAGGCACCAGTCATTGGGCTCGACAGGGCTCCAATACTTGGTCAGAAACAAAGAACTAATAACCATATAACGATATAACATTTACAGCACGGAAACAGGCCATCTCGACCCTTCTAGTCCGTGCCGAACACATGTTCTCCCCTAGTCCCATATACCTGCGCTCAGACCATAACCCTCCATTCCTTTCCCGTCCATATAACTATCCAATTTATTTTTAAATGATAAAAACGAACCTGCCTCCACCACCTTCACTGGAAGCTCATTCCACACAGCCACCACTCTCTGAGTAAAGAAGTTCCCCCTCATATTACCCCTAAACTTCTGTCCCTTAATTCTCAAGTCATGTCCCCTTGTTTGAATCTTCCCTACTCTCAGTGGGAAAAGCTTATCCACGTCAACTCTGTCTATCCCTCTCATCATTTTAAAGACCTCTATCAAGTCCCCCCTTAACCTTCTGTGCTCCAAAGAATAAAGCCCTAACTTGTTCAACCTTTCTCTGTTGAACACCTCCGCTCAGTCCGCCTAAACCTACCTGATCTCCAGGTTGCTAAACACTCCCATCCCCACACTGACCTTTTTGGCCTGGGCCTCCTCCACTGTCAGTTGTACAGGGCCCTAGTGAGACCACACCTGGAGTATTGTGTGCAGTTTTGGTCCCCTAATTTGAGGAAGGACATTCTTGCTATTGAGGGAGTGCTGCTTAGGTTTACAAGGTTAATTCCTGGGATGGCAGGACTGTCATATGCTGAGAGAATGGAGCAGCTGGGCTTGTACACTCTGGAGTTTAGAAGGATGAGAGGGTATCTCATTGAAACATATAAGATTGTTAAGGACTTGGACACACTTGAGGCAGGAAACATATTCCCGATGTTGGGGGAGTCCAGAACCAGGGGCCACAATTTAAGAATAAGGAGTAAGCCATTTAGAACGGAGACGAGGAAACACTTTTTCTCACAGAGTGGTGAGTCTGTGGAATTTTCTACCTCAGAGGCATGTTCTCTGGATGCTTTCAAGAGAGAGCTAGATAGGGCTCTTAAAAATAGCAGAGTTAGGGGATATGGGGAGAAGGCAGGAACGAGGTACTGATTGGGGATGATCAGCCATGATCACATTGAATGGCGGTGCTGGCTCGAAGGGCCAAATGGCCTACTCCTGCACCTATTGTCTATTGTCAGAGTGAGGCCAAGCGCAAATTAGAGGAACAGCACCTCATAGTTCACTTGGGCAGCTTACACCCCCCAACCGTATGAACATTGACTTCTCTAACATCAAGTAACCCTTGCTTTTCCTCTCTCTCCATCCCTCCCTCTTGCCAGTTTTCCAACCAGTCTGACTGTCCCCTGATTACATTTTATCTCTGTATGCTTCGTTGTCACCTTCCCCAAGTGACCTATACATTATCCTTGAGCTTCATCCCCTTTTCACACCTTACACTTCCTTATCTCTGTGTCTTCCTCTCCCCTGACTCTCAGTCTGAAGAAGGGTCTCGACTCGAAACGTCACCCATTCCTTCTGTCCCGAGATGCTGCCTGTCCGGCTGAGTTACTCCAGCATTTTGTGTCTATATTCGGTGTAAACCAGCATCTACAGTTCCTTCCTACACCTAACCAATGTAGACTGTTCCATTTTATGTTGTCTGGAGGGCAGAACATGTTCAAAACAACAACCAACTTTGGAGTCATCTGGGCAAATAAGTTTGGACAATGCCGTGATACAGCTGCTGCCTTATAGCGCCATATATCTGAGTTTGATTCTGCCCTCCGGTGCTGTCTGTGTGGAGTTTGCACGTTCTCCCAGTGACTGCGTGGGCTCCCTCCAGGCCAGGGGTGGGGAACCTTTTCATATTAAGGCCGCATCCACGAAACTTCAATTAGATATACTTCACGACATTTATCTTGAAGTTTGTTGAAGAAATCTATTCCTTGTGTTCTACCCGTAAGAGTGCCCAAAGCGAGTAACTCTTCGTGGCAATAAAATAACCCTCATGACTTACTAATGTTTGAATTATGGGCGTCAGCCCGGGAGGATTATTTTGTTGAATCTTCTTTTACTCTTTGGTATTTTAAATACGTTCATTTTAAGATTAAAATAAAAATAATAAAAGACGAACAAAAACATATTAATAAAAATAAAAGGATTTGTTCTACAAAATTTGGATTCATTCAAAAGGCCGCACTTCATGGCCTAGAAGGCCGCATGTGGCCTTAAGGTCGCAGGTTCCCCAACCCTGTTCCAGGCTATCCGGTTTTCTCCCACATCCCAAATACATGGAGGTTTGTAGGCTTAATTGACCCTCTGTAAACTGTCCCTCGTGTGTAGGGAATGGATATGAAAGTGGGAGAACGTAGAACCAGTGTGAAGGGTTGATGGATAGTTGGCACGAACCTGGTGGGCTGAAGGGCCTGATACTGTATCGGTGATCACTGGTCAGTACAGACTCAGTGGGCCAAAGGGCCCTGTTTCCATGCTGTGTCTCTAAACTAAAACTAAACCCCTGCCTTCACAGGCCGATTACACTGCTGCAAGTAAGAATGTTATTGTTCCATTGTTAGTACTTATGTCAATTAAACACTCGTTACTCTTGAATGGTGAATGTTGATGAATATCCTCTTGGATTCTACGGGCGTACAGTAAGTAGAGAGCACATTGACTGGTTACATTGCCATCTGGTTCAGTAACTCGAACGCCCAGTTGACCACTGCCCGGTCCATCACCGGCTCTGACCTCCCCATCATCAAAGGGATCTACAGGAGTCGCTGCCTCAGAAAAGCAGCCAGCATCGTCAGAGACCCACACCATTCTGACCACACTCTCATTTCACCACTGCCATCGGGAAGAAGGTACAGGAGCCTGAAAACTGTAACGTCCAGGTTCAGGAACAGCTTCTTCCCTACAGCCATCAGGCTATTAAACACCACAAACACCAACTAAACTGTCTTGGTTGCAACTAGGGATTTCGGGCATCTGTTTTCTTTTTGCACTAATATTGTTTTTTTTTGCAAATGATTGAACTTTTTTTTGTATGTTTTATCACAGCAACGGGGTACTGATAGACACATAGAAAATAGGTGCAGGAGTAGGCCATTCGGCCCTTCGAGCCTGCACCGCCATTTAATATGATCATGGCTGATCATCCAACTCAGTATCCTGTACCTGCCTTCTCTCCATACCCCCTGATCCCTTTAGCCACAAGGGCCACATCTAACTCTTAAATATAGCCAATGAACTGGCCTCAACTACCTTCTGTGGCAGAGAATTCCACAGATTCACCACTCTCTGTGTAAAAAATGATTTTCTCATCTCGGTCCTAAAATACTTCCCCCTTATCCTTAAACTGTGACCCCTTGTTCTGGACTTCCCCAACATCGGGAACAATCTTCCTGCATCTAGCCTGTCCAACCCCTTAAGAATTTTGTACGTTTCTATAAGATCCCCCCTCAATTTTCTAAATTCTAGCGAGTACAAGCCGAGTCTATCGTATGAAAGTCCTGCCATCCCAGGAATCAGTCTGGTGAACCTTCTCTGTGCTCCCTCTATGGCAAGAATGTCTTTCCTCAGATTAGGAGACCAAAACTGTACGCAATACTCTAGGTTGGTCTCACCAAGACCCTGTACAACTGCAGTAGAACCTCCTTGCTCTTATACTCAAATCCTTTTGCTATGAATGCTAACATACCATTCGCTTTCTTCACTGCCTGCTGCACCTGCATGCCTACCTTCAATGACTGGTGTACCATGACACCCAGGTCTCGTTGCATCTCCCCTTTTCCTAATCGGCCACCATTCAGATAATAGTGGATGATTGTGGATGATCAGCCATGATCACATTGAATGGCTCGAAGGGCCGAATGGCCTACTCCTGCACCTATTGTCTAATGTCTATTTTCTGTTGAGTTTGGTGTTTACAGACCAGTTATGCTGCTGCAAGTAAGAATGTAATTGCTGGTACATCTGACAATCAAACACACTTGACTCTTGAATGGTGTTGGTTAACGTCACTAGATGCCTGCGGTTCCATTTGTATTTTAACCCAGGGTAGCTAAAGATTCATTTGACTACACTTTATGTGCAAGTGACGGATAAAACTTGACTTGACTAAAGAAAAAAATTGCCAAAAGGAAATTTTCGTTGACGCACATCTAAATTGTTGACTTGGAAAAAAGATATTTCTCAGGTGGTTTATCCCAATGCAATATAATCTGGTAGAAGCATCACACATACCCAAGTATACATTGATGGTACCAAAGTAGAGATGGTTGCTAGCTTTAAGTTCTTAGGTATAATTATCACCAGCAACATCCTGGACCAGCCACTTCGAAGCAATGATCATGAAAGCACACCGACGCCTCAACTTCCTTAGGCTTAGGAAGTTCGGCATGTCCTCAACAGCTCTCACCAACTTCTACAGAGGCGCCGTAGATTTATCGAGATGCATCACAACTTGTTTTGGGATCAGCTCCATCCAAGACCGCAGGAAATTGCAGAGAATTGTGGACGCAGCCCAGACCATCACACAAACCAACCTCCCTTCTATTGACTCCATCTACACCTCACGCTGCCTCGGCAAGGCCAGCAGCATCATCAAGGCCGAGTCGCACCCTGGCCACTCCCTCTTCTCCCCGCTCCCATTGGGCAAGACGTACAGAAGTGTGAAAACGCACACCTCCAGATTCAGGGACAGTTTCTTCCCAGCTGTTATCAGGCAACTGAACCATCCTACCACAACCAGAGAGTGGTCCTGACCTACCATCTACCTCATTGGAGACCCTTAAACTATCTTTAATCAGACTTTATTGAGCTTTATCTTGCACTAAACGATCAGTATACAATGGACGGCTTGATTGATTAAGGAACTTAAGGGTAAAGGACGACAGATGGCACAATGGGCTAAGTGTTCGGCTGGCAACCGGAAGGTAGCTGGTTCGAATCCCGCTTGGAGTGCATACTGTCGTTGTGTCCTTGGGCAAGACACTTCACCCACCTTTGCCTGTGTGTGTCCTTGGGCAAGACACTTCACCCACCTTTGCCTGTGTGTGTGGATGTAATTATGTGAAGCACTTTGGGGTCAATGCAAGTTGACTAAAAATGTGCTATATAAATAAAGACATTATTATTATTATTGTAATCATGTATTGTCTTTCTGCTGACTGGATAGCAGGCAACAAAAACCTTTTCACTGTACCCCGGGTACACGTGACAATAAACTAGACTGAAATATAATCTGTGTTAATCTGTGCAACTGAGCTGACAGAGGAAGATGTAGACCAGCTAAGAGCTTTGATCAAGTTAAGAGCTTTAAATGCATTCCCCATATCCACTTACAGTGTGGCTCATAAAACTTAAATGTAACCAAGGATGTGTTCTGTAATGGAATGTGGACCTCCTGCAGAATGGATTAGAGTCTGAGCCTGGAATGTGCTCTTCAGCGGTCAACCGGAAACAAGCCATTTGGCCCACCGTGCCGACCAGCGATCACCTCGTACACTGTCCTACACACCAGGGACAATTTACAATTTTACCAAGCCAAAACACCTACAAGCTTGTAGTTCTTTGGAGTGTGGGAGGAAACCGGAGCACCCGGAGAAAATGCCTGTGGTCATGGGGAGAACGTGCAAACTCCACACAGACAGCATCCATAGTCCTGGGTCCTTGGTGCTGGATGGCAGCAACTCTGCTGCTGCTACACCTTCCCGCCCCAAGTGGTTCTTAGTTAAGGAAGGAACTTAAGGGTAAAGGGGAAATCTTTTAGGACTGAGATGAGAAAAACGTTTTTCACACAGAGAGTGGTGAATCTCTGGAACTCTCTGCCACAGAAGGTACTTGAGACCAGTTCATTGGCTATATTTAAGAGGGAGTTAGATGTAGCCCTTGTGGCTAAAGGGATCAGGGGGTATGGAGGTACAGGATACTGAGTTGGATGATCAGCCATGATCATATTGAATGGCGGTGCAGGCTCGAAGGGCCGAATGGCCTACTCCTGCACCTATTTTTTATGTTTCTATGTTTCTATGAACTGCAGATGCTGGTTTATCCTGAAGATAGACACAAAAAGCTGGAGTAACTCAGCGGGACAGGCAGCATCTCTGGAGAGAAGGAATAGGTGACGTTTCGGGTCGAGACCCTTCTTCAGACAGAATCAGGGGAAAGGGAAACGAGAGATATAGACGATGATATCAAGAGATATGGAACAAATTAATGAAAGATATGCAAAAAAGTAAAGGTGATAAAGGAAACATGCTGTGGGCTAGATGAGAATGAGTACAGACAATGTCTCAACAGGACGACGGTGAAGCTGGTGCGACTTGGGTGGGGGAGGGATAGAGAGAGAGGGAATGCCGGGGCTACCTGAAGTGAGAGAAATCAATATTCATACCACTGGGCTGTAAGCTGCCCAAGCGAAATATGAGATGCTGTTCCTCCAATTTGCATTTAGCCTCACTCTGACAATGGAGGAGACCGAGGACAGAAAGGTCAGTGTGGGAATGGGAAGGAGAATTAAAGTGTTTGGCAACCGGGAGATCAGGTAGGTTCACGCGGGCTGAGTGAAGGTGTTCCGCGAAACGATCGCCCAGTCTACGTTTGGTCTCGACGATGTATAAGAGTCCACATCTTGAACAACGGATACAGTAGATGAGGTTGGAGGAGGTGCAAGTGAACCTCTGCCTCACCTGAAAGGACTGTCGTGGTCCCTGGACAGAGTTGAGGGAGGAGGTATAGCGACAGGTGTTGCATCTTCTGCGGTTGCAGGGGAAGGTACCTGGGGAGGGGGTGGTTTGGGTGGGAAGGGATGGGTTAACAAGGGAGTTGCGGAGGGAACGGTCTCTGCGGAAGGTGGAAAGGGGTGGCGATGGTAAAATGTGGCTAGTGGTGGGATCCCGTTGGAGGTGGCGGAAACGTTGGAGGATTATGTGTTGTATACGATGGCTGATGGTGTGGAAGGTAAGGACTAGGGGGACTCTGTCTCTGTTGTGACTAGGGGGAGGGGGAGCAAGGGCGGAGCTGCGGGGGTACCGAGGAGACATGAGTGAGGGCCTCATATATGATGGGAGAGGGGAACCCCCGTTCCCTAAAGAACAAGGATCGCCAGTGTTGGAGCTCCGACCGCGGGGCCTGTGGACTTCAACACCGTGAAGCCCACGGTCTCCGGTAAGAAGCGGCCGACTCGGGAGCTCCATGTCGCGGAGTGTTCCGATCCATCCCAACGCCGGAGTTTCCATCATCCCGACAAGAGGGCTTGGACATCGGACCGTCGGCAACGGCCCCGTTCAAAGGCCCCGACCACGGGTGAACAAAGGAGGAAGATGACTGAACTTTATCGACTTCCATCACAGTGAGGAATGTGGATTCCACTCTGGTGGATGTTTATGTTAAATTTTATTTTATGTGCTGTGTGTATCTTTGTGTTTTACTTCGTATGACTGTATGGTAACTCAAACTTCACTGTGCCTTAATTGGTAAATGCGAACTTGATCTTGAACTTGAACTTGAGGAGGAATTTCTTTAGTCAGAGGGCGGTTAACCTGTGGAATTCATTGCCACAGACGGCTGGGGACGCCAAGTCAATGGATGTTATTAAAGCAGAGATCGACACGGGTGTCGGGGGTTATGGGGAGAAGGCAGGGGAATAGGGTTAGGAGGGAGAGATAGATCAGCCATGATTGAATTGCGGAGTAGACTTGATGGGCCGAATGGCCTAATTCTTCTAGAAGTTATGAACGTACACTAAATCAAGAGATCCAACGACTGAAGTGAGCATAATACAAATAATACATTATACAACTACAAATACATAACACTGGAGGAACTCAGCAGGTCAGCCAGTGTCTGTGGAGAGAATGATCAGGTGGCCTTGCAGGTTGGGGCCCTTCTTCAGACTTCAACCTTAAGGAAGGTCTCAACCCAAAAGACTAGGCTTGTATTCACTGGAGTTTAGAAGGATGAAGGGGCATCTGATAAAAACATATAAAATTATAAAAGGACTGGACAAGCTAGATGCAGGAAAAATGTTCCCAATGTTGGGCGAGTCCAGAACCAGGGGCCACAGTCTTAGAATAAAGGGGAGGTCATTTAAGACTGAGGTGAGAAAAAACTTTTTCGCCCAGAGAGTTGTGAATTTATGGAATTCCCTACCACAGAGGGCAGTGGAGGCCAAGTCACTGGATGGATTTAAGAGAGTTAGATAGAGCTCTAGGGGCTAGTGGAGAGAAGGGATATGGGGAGAAGGCAGGCACGGGTTATTGATTGGGGACAATCAGCCATGATCACTATGAATGGCGGTGCTGGCTCGAAGGGCCGAATGGCCTCCTCCTGCACCTATTTTCTATGTTTCTATGTAACCCAAAACGACACCTGTCTATTCCCCTTCACAGATGCTGCCTGACCCGCTGAGTTCCTCCAGCACTTTTGCGTTTGTCTCTGGGTTGCAGGCAGCATCTGCAGTTCTCCACCATGAAACACCGAGCTCACTGACCTCTGCAGATGGCCGCTCCACCAGCATTTGTCCTGGGGCTTTTTCTCTCCTTTTGCAAACTTCACTCCCTCTCGGCTCCCCTTTCCAATCGAGGCCACGGAGCGGGGGGAGTCCAGCGGCTGAGCGCCACGCTTAGATATCCTGCCACACGAAACTGGCCTGGCGTCTCGGGGCAAGAGCTCGTATAAAATGCAGCCAAGCCATTCAGTCAAGGCAAAGTAAATAGGAGCAGGTGAAGAACAAACAGCGCTGCCTAGCAACCATGAATACTAGTTGGCAGTCAGAATGTGGCAGGGATTATGTCTGAATAGGACCAACACATCACATCATTACTGCAGGCCTGCCGGCAGGCCGGTCGGTCGTTAACAGTGTGTGTACCTGACAACAGACACAGCAGTCTTTGTTCTTCTCTGTTCCGGGGATTTACCATTGCTGAAAGCAGACACAAATAGCCGGAGTAACTCAGCAGGACAGGCAGCGGCTCTGGAGAGAAGGAATGGGTGACGTTTTGGCTCCAGACCCTTCCTCAGCTCGACCCGAAACGTCTCCCATTCCTTCTCTCCAGAGACGCTGCCTGTCTCGCTGAGCTAGGAAAGTTGTCAACAAAATAGGAGGAAATTTACTAGAATGTTGCCTGGTTTTCAGCACCTAAGTTCCAGAGAAAGGTTGAACAAGATAGGTCTTTATTCTTTGGAGAGCAGAAGGTTAAGGTGGGACTTGATAGAGGTCTTTAAAATGATGAGAGGGATAGACAGAGTTGACGTGGATAAGCTTTTTCCATTGAGAGTAGGGAAGATTCAAACAAGAAGACACGATTTGAAAATTAAGGGCCAAAAGTTTAGGGGTAACATAAGGGGGAACTTCTTTACTCAGAGAGTGGTAGCTGTGTGGAATGAGCTTCCAGTGGAAGTGGTGGAGGCAGGTTCGATTTTATCATTTAAAAATAAATTGGATAGGTATATGGACGGGAAAGGAATGGAGGGTTATGGTCTGAGTGCAGGTAGATGGGACTAGGTGAGAGTAAGTGTTTGGCACGGACTAGATGGGCCGAGATGGCCTGTTTCTGTGCTGTAATTGTTATATGGTTATATGGTTATATAGATGCTGCCTGTCTCGCTGAGTTACTCCAGCATTTTCTGTCAACCTTCGGTGTAAACCAGCAGCTGCAGTTCCTTCCTACACGTTTACTATTGCTGCATACACAGATGGTCACTTGCCCGAATAATATTCCAAACAAATCCCACACTCCGACAGTCTACTGCACGGATTCTGGAGAAATCCCAATGGAAAATATCGGACGAGTGAGAGTAAAACTGACTACAACACTATTCCACACTTTATCTCCTCTTCCCGTTTTGCAAGGATGTTGGAACAGTGCAGCAGCACAAGAACAGGCCCTTCGGCCCACAATGTCCATGCCGAACATGATGCCAAGCCCACCTCTTATCTATGAGAACGACAGACACAAAGTGCTGGAGTAACTCAGCGGGCCAGGCAACATCTCTGGAGGATATGGATAGGTGACGTTTCGGGTCTGGACCCTTCATCAGACTAATTGTGCAAACAATACTACAATGCACAACACACACAAAACTGCATTGTAGTTGAAGGGACAGAGCCGGCTGTGATCTTTGAGAAGGCTGGCTCCGTCCTGAGGTTGGAGTTGGATTCACTGGTGTCCGGAAATCCTGGGGGGGTCGGGGACTGTCCGCCGTGTTTTGAGAGGTGGGGGACAATTCCCCCCCCATGTTTTGTGACCTGGGCACTACAGACAGTCCCAGGATGCCTGCCTGCCCCAGGACTGGCTGTAGCGCCCAGGTTGCGAAAACTAATTGAAAAAAAATACGCCTGCGGGCCGGATGATTTTGGGTTACGGGCTGGATCCGGGCCGTGGGCTGTAGGTTGCCGAACCCTGTCCTAGATGTTAGGCCTCATTGTGTCCCCCACATGTTTTAAAAGCGATTTCCGCCCATGACTGGAGATAATCTTGGAGGGGAGGACGCTCCTCAAACTGTGGAGCATCCTGTACAATACAGCTCACCCCCTCCATGACCTCACTGGTCAACCTGAGGAGCACCTTCAGCAACAGGCTGGTTCCACCAAGATGCAGCTTTCCACTATTCACTTTAATTTCATGTTTCATGCATTTTGTTGCGTTTTATGACTATTGGCAGATCATAGAAACATAGAAAATAGGTGCAGGAGGAGGCCATTCGGCCCTTCGAGCCAACACAGCCATTCATTGCGATCACGGCTGATCATCCCCAATCAATAACCCGTGCCTGCCTTCTCCCCATATCCCTTGATTCCACTAGCCCTAGAGCTCTATCTAACTCTCTGTTAAATCCATCCAGTGACTTGGCCTCCACTGCCCTCTGTGGCAGGGAATTCCACAAATTCACAACTCTCTGGGTGAAAAAGTTTTTTCTCACCTCTTAAAGTTTTAAATGGTCTCCCCTTTATTCTAAGACTGTGGCCCCTGGTTCTGGACTCGCCCAACATTGGGAACATTTTTCCTGCATCTAGCTTGTCCAGTCCTTTTATAATTTTATATGTTTCTATCAGAACCCCTTCATCCTTCTAAACTCCAGTGAATACAAGCCTAGTCTTTTCAATCTTTCCTCATATGACAGTCCCGCCATCCCAGGGATCAATCTTGTGAACCTACGCTGCACTGCCTCAATCACAAGGATGTCCTTCCTCAAATTAATCAATTTCCCTCTTGGGATAAATAAAGTTATATCGTATCATATACATCTGACTAATTACGGGAGGGGGAGGGGCAGAAAACAAGTTGGGAGAGAGGAGGGGAAGGACAAAGCCTGGTGGGTGGATACAGGTGGGGGGGGGGGGGGGGGGGGCAGGGAGGTTGATAGGTTGCTGGTTAGACAAAGGCCATAGACGGAAAAACAGAGAAGTTGTGAGACAAACGAGTCATGAATTGTGAAGCTAGAAGAATGAACGTAGGTGGAAGGGGGGGGGGAGGTGGGCTGTAATAGGTGTGAGTTCAGGTGGGGAGAGTAATGGCCCTGTCCCACGATACGAGTTCATTCCAAGAGCTCTCCCGAGTTTAAAATAAAATCAAACTTGTGGCACGGAGAATGAACGCAGCGGGAGCCCGGGACGTCTCTTAGCGGCTCGTTACGCTAGCGGCAGGTACTCGGGAAACATGTTGAAAAATGTCCACGAGAGCCCCGAGTACCGACGAGCGGCCATTACCGTAAATCTCCGAGTTCGATTCAGGGCAAACTCGGGAGAACTCTTGAATTAGCTCGTACAGTGGGACAGGGGTTTTAGGGCTGAGGTTTGGGTGGAGAGAGAGAGAGAGAGAGAGAGGGAGTTTTGTAGTTACCCAAAATTGGAGAATTCGATGTTCACACCATCGTTAGGTTGCAAGCTACCCAAGCGGAATTTGTGGTGATGTTCCTCCAGTCTAGGGCAGCACATAGGCTCAGCGGTAGAGTTGCTGCCTTACAGCGCAAAAGATCCTGGTTTCATCCTGACTACGGGTGCTGTCTGTACGGAGTTTGTACGTTCTCCCCGTGACCTGCGTGGGTTTTCTCCCAGTGCTCCGGTGCTCCCACACTCCAAAGACGTACAGGTTTGTAGATTAATTGGCTTCTGTAAAATTGTCTCCAGAGTCCAGGATAGAACAAATATACTGGTGGTCGATGCAGACTCGGTGGGCCGTAGGACCTGTTTCCACGCTGTATCTCTAAACTAAACTAAACTGAGCGTGTGACCTCACTCTGGCAATGGAGGAGGCCCAGGACAGAAAGGTCAGTGTGGGAATGTGAGTTCAAATGGTTGGCAGCCGGGAGATGCAGTAGACCTTGGCGGAACGAGCTATTCACACAGGCCCTTTGTCTGGTAATAACAACTACCGCTGTTGGCTTAGTCAATGGTTAACCTCCGCAGACTGGGTCACATCCAGCACTTGCATTCAACACAATATCAAAACAAGATACAACCATCCATAGCGCTAAGACAGAGCCCATCACAGTTTTTTCCCGTAGCATTGAACTGTCGTGAAGTCTATTTTTCCCCACTCCTCCCATTCCCACAACGTACAGGGTCACTGATGAGGCCGACATTTGGGGCTTGGGAAAGTAGTATGGGAACAGGCCCCTCGGCCAACGTCACATCTCAAGAGTGTTTCACTATCCCATGTATTGACAACAGAAGAATTCAATTCTTACTGGCAGTAGCTTAACAACCTGCAAGCAAAATATTCTTAGATAACATATTTGAACAAAAACATTCAATAATTTAATAACCCCATTATGTAGGGAGTTTGTGCGTTCCCCTCGTGACCGCATGGGTTTTCTCCGGGTGCTATAGAAGTATTGAGTATAGAAGCTGGGATGTAATGTTAAAATTGTACAAGGCATTGGTGAGACCAAATCTGGAGTATGGTGTACAATTTTGGTCGCCCAATTATAGGAAGGATGTCAACAAAATAGAGAGAGTACAGAGGAGATTTACTAGAATGTTGCCTGGGTTTCAACAACTAAGTTACAGAGAAAGGTTGAATAAGTTAGGTCTTTATTCTCTGGAGCGCAGAAGGTTAAGGGGGGACTTGATAGAGGTCTTTAAAATGATGAGAGGGATAGACAGAGTTGATGTGATCAAGCTTTTCCCTTTGAGAATAGGGAAGATTCAAACAAGAGGACATGACTTCAGAATTAAGGGACAGAAGTTTAGGGGTAACATGAGGGGGAACTTCTTTACTCAGAGAGTGGTAGCGGTGTGGAATGAGCTTCCAGGGGAAGTGGTGGCGGCAGGTTCGTTGGTATCATTTAAGAATAAATTGGATAGGCATATGGATGAGAAGGGAATGGAGGGTTATGGTATGAGTGCAGGCAGGTGGGACTAAGGGAAAAAAATTGTTCGGCGCGGACTTGTAGGGCCGAGATGGCCTGTTTCCGTGCTGTAATTGTTATATGGTTATATTGTTATATGCTCCGGTTTCCTCCCACACTCCAAAGACGTGCAGGTTTGTAGGTTAATTGACTTCGGTAAAAATTGTAAATTGTCCCTAGTGCGTGTAGGATAGTGTTAGTGTGCGGGGACCACTGGTAGGCGTGGTCTTGGTGGGCCGAAGGTAGACACAAAATGCTGGAGTAACTCAGTGGGACAGGCAGCATCTCTGGATAGAAGGAATGGGTAACGTTTCGGGTCGAGACTGAATGGCCAGTTTCCGCACTGTATCTCTAATCTATAAGCTGAACAATACTAATATGAAAATGGACAATGGAAGAGCCGGCGTGGGAGGACCGTCATGTGGGGGGTAGAACAAAGGGGGTAATTTGTACTGTTGTAGCTTTGGGAGCAACAACAGCAGCAGGAGTTTAGCAAGAGATACGACTGATTGGCTCTAGCCCAAGTGGGAGGAGAGAAGTGAAAACAGTTAAAGTACAGGTCATGGACAGGCAGACTTGACTCAGAACTGCTGTAGCTTTGGGAGCAACAACAGCAGCAGGAGTTAAGCAAGAGATACGACTGATTGGCTCTAGCCCAAGTGGGAGGAGAGAAGTGAAAACAGTTTCAGTGCTGGGAAAACAGTTGAAAACTGAGGAATTTAGTTTGTAAATTGGTAAATCAGGCAATTTATCCGTCAATTTAAGCAAGACTGCTCTTAGCGAGCGGCAGTGAGTGAGCGGCCTTGTGAGGGAAGTGCCCTGTGAGTCTTTGGCTCGAGAGTCTTCGGAGAGGAGACGAAAGAAGGAAATGTCAGGCAAGCTGATTCAGTGCGATGCTTGCAGTATGTGGGAGGTCAAGGACACCGCCGGTGCCTCTGGCTGCTACAAATGCGAGAAGTGCATCCAGGTAGAGCTCCTGAAGGGCCGTGTTGGGGAACTGGAGAAGCAAGTGGATGACCTCCGGTTCGTCCGAGAAACGGAGTCGTTCCTCGACAAGTCCTACAGTACGATTGTTACACCTAAGGTACTGGAAGAGAGAAGGTGGGAGACAGTGAGAACGGGAGGGAAGCATGGAATGCCAACGTCCCCGGGTGTTGTACCTCTTGTGAACAGGTTCACCCACTTAGAAGCTGTCGGGACAGAAGAGGTGTTTACACTGGGCGGCGGACTGGCTTGCGATGCGAATAGGGCTGTTGAGCCAAAACCAAAAAACCTAAGGCAGGCAACGCCATTGTAGTGGGAGACTCCATTGTGAGAGGTACGGACAAGGGTTTCTGTGGCAACAGACGGGATGCGAGGATGGTGTGCTGCCTTCCTGGTGCCAGGATCCAGGATGTCACGGACAGAGTGCAGAAAATCCTCAAGGGCGAAGGTGAACATCCGGAAGTGGTAGTGCATGTCGGCACAAACGATGTCGGAAAGAAGGGGATGAATATTCTGCAGCGTGACTTTAGAGAGCTCGGAAAAATGCTGAAAAGCAGGACCTCCAGGGTTGTTATCTCCTGTTTGCTTCCAGTTCCTCGTGCTGGCGCGAGCAGGAACAGGGAGATACGGGACCTGAACGTGTGGCTGAGGAACTGGTGCACGGGGCAGGGATTTAGATTCTTAGATCACTGGGATCTGTTTTGGGGTAAGGGGGAACTGTACAAAAGGGACGGATTGCATCTTAACAGGTGTGGGACCAGCATTCTGGCAGGCAGGTTTGCCACTGCTACACGGGTGGTTTTAAACTGAATAAGGGGGGTGGGGTGTCGAATGGGATAGTGGAGGATGGAGTTAAAGGGAAAGGGTTTCTTAAATGTGTGAGCGTAGAGACAGAGGGGTGTAAAATGAGGGTAAAAGTGGCAGGCCGGAAAATCCAGGGCAAAAATCAAAAAGGGCCACTTTTCAACAAAATTGTATAAGGGGTGTTGTAAAAACAAGCCTGAAGGCTTTGTGTCTCAATGCAAGGAGCATTCGTAATAAGGTGGATGAGTTGAATGTGCAGATAGCTATTAATGACTATGATATAGTTGGGATCACGGAGACATGGCTCCAGGGTGACCAAGGCTGGGAGCTGAACATCCAGGGATATTCAATATTCAGGAGGGATAGAGAGAAAGGAAAAGGAGGTGGGGTAGCGTTGCTGATTAGAGAGGAGATTAACGCAATGGAAAGGAAGGACATTAGTTTGCAGGATGTGGAATCGGTATGGGTAGAGCTGCGAAACACTAAGGGGCAGAAAACGCTGGTGGGTGTTGTGTACAGGCCACCTAACAGTAGTAGTGAAGTTGGAGATGGTATCAAACAGGAAATTAGAAATGCGTGCGACAAAGGCAAAACCGTTATAATGGGTGACTTCAATCTACATATAGATTGGGTGAATCAAATTGGCAGGGGTGCTGAGGAAGAGAATTTTTTGGAATGTATGCGGGATAGTTATCTAAATCAACATGTAGAGGAACCAACAAGAGAGCAGGCTATTTTAGACTGGGTATTGAGTAATGAGGAAGGGTTAGTTAGCAGTCTTGTTGTACGTGCCCCCTTGGGCAAGAGTGACCATAATATGGTTGAGTTCTTCATTAGGATGGAGAGTGACATTGTTAATTCAGAAACAATGGTTCTGAACTTAAAGAAAGGTAACTTTGAGGGTATGAGACGTGAATTGGCCAAGATTGACTGGCAATTAATTCTAAAAGGGTTGACGGTGGATATGCAATGGAAGACATTTAAAGACTGCATGGATGAACTACAAATATTGTTCATCCCAGTTTGGCAAAAGAATAAATCAGGGAAGGTAGTGCATCCGTGGATAACAAGGGAAATCAGGGATAGTATCAAAGCGAAGGATGATGCGTACAAATTAGCCAGAAAAAGCAGCATACCGGAGGACTGGGAGAAATTCAGAGACCAGCAGAGGAGGACAAAGGGCTTAATTAGGAAAGGAAAAATAGATTATGAAAGAAAACTGGCAGGGAACATAAAAACTGACTGCAAAAGTTTTTATAGATATGTGAAAAGAAAGAGATTAGTTAAAACAAATGTAGGTCCCTTGCAGTCAGAAACAGGTGAGTTGATCATGGGGAACAAGGATATGGCGGACCAATTGAATAACTACTTTGGTTCCGTCTTCACTAAGGAAGACATAAATAATCTGCCGGAAATAGCAGGGGACCGCGGTTCAAAGGAGTTGGAGGAATTGAGTGAAATCCAGGTTAGCCGGGAAGTGGTGTTGGGTACATTAAATGGATTAAAGGCCGATAAATCCCCAGGGCCAGATAGGCTGCATCCCAGAGTACTTAAGGAAGTAGCTCCAGAAATAGTGGATGCATTAGTAATAATCTTTCAAAACTCTTTAGATTCTGGAGTAGTTCCTGAGGATTGGCGGGTAGCAAACGTAACCCCACTTTTTAAGAAGGGAGGGAGAGAGAAAACGGGGAATTACAGACCAGTTAGTCTAACATCGGTAGTGGGGAAACTGCTAGAGTCAGTTATTAAAGATGGGATAGCAGCACATTTGGAAAGTGGTGAAATCATTGGACAAAGTCAGCATGGATTTACAAAAGGTAAATCATGTCTGACGAATCTTATAGAATTTTTCGAGGATGTAACTAGTAGCGTGGATAGGGGAGAACCAGTGGATGTGGTGTATCTGGACTTCCAGAAGGCTTTCGACAAGGTCCCACATAAGAGATTAGTTTACAAACTTAAAGCACACAGTATTGATGTGGATAGAGAACTGGCTGGCAAACAGGAAGCAAAGAGTAGGAGTAAACGGGTCCTTTTCACAATGGCAGGCAGTGACTAGTGGGGTACCGCAAGGCTCAGTGCTGGGACCCCAGCTATTTACAATATATATTAATGATCTGGATGAGGGAATTGAAGGCAATATCTCCAAGTTTGCGGATGACACTAAGCTGGGGGGCAGTGTTAGCTGTGAGGAGGATGCTAGGAGACTGCAAGGTGACTTGGATAGGCTGGGTGAGTGGGCAAATGTTTGGCAGATGCAGTATAATGTGGATAAATGTGAGGTTATCCATTTTGGTGGCAAAAATAGGAAAGCAGACTATTATCTAAATGGTGGCCGACTAGGAAAAGGGGAGATGCAGCGAGACCTGGGTGTCATGGTACACCAGTCATTGAAAGTGGGCATGCAGGTGCAGCAGGCAGTGAAGAAAGCGAATGGTATGTTAGCTTTCATAGCAAAAGGATTTGAGTATAGGAGCAGGGAGGTTCTACTGCAGTTGTACAGGGTCTTGGTGAGACCACACCTGGAGTATTGCGTACAGTTTTGGTCTCCAAATCTGAGGAAGGACATTATTGCCATAGAGGGAGTGCAGAGAAGGTTCACCAGACTGATTTCTGGGATGTCAGGACTGTCTTATGAAGAAAGACTGGATAGACTTGGTTTATACTCTCTAGAATTTAGGAGATTGAGAGGGGATCTTATAGAAACTTACAAAATTCTTAAGGGGTTGGACAGGCTAGATGCAGGAAGATTGCTCCCGATGTTGGGGAAGTCCAGGACAAGGGGTCACAGTTTAAGGATAGAAACATAGAAACATAGAAAGTAGGTGCGAGAGTAGACCACCAGGTCCGTCGAGCCCGCACCGCCATTCGCTCATGGCTGAACACTAAACAGACACACTTACCCCAAACAGTAGACACAAGACACAGAACACAAGACACTACCCTCCCCTTTATACCGCTATCACCCCTCTCCACCCCAAAAACCTCGTGATCTCCTGGGGGAGGCAAAAAACCGGATAAAAACCCAGGTCCAATTCGGGAAAAAAATCCGGGAAATTCCTCTCCGACCCCAATCTAGGCGATCGACACTTGTCCAGGAGATCACTCAGGTCTTACTATACTAACCATACCTAGGTCCATATCCCTGCCCTCTCCCCGTAGCCCCTTATCCCCTTGGCAGCTAAAAAACATCTATTTTAGTCTTAAATATATTTAAAGTTTCTGCTTCCACTGCTCCCTGGGGCAGTGAATTCCATAAATTAACCACCCTCTGGGTGAAGAAGTTCTTCCTCATCTCAGTTTTAAAAGAGCCCCCCCTTATTCTGCAACTATGTCCCCTAGTTCTAGTTTCCCCGATCATTGGGAACATCCTCGGTGCATCCACCCGATCAAGGCCCCTCACGATCTTATATGTTTCAATGAGATCGCCTCTCATTCTTCTAAACTCCAAAGAGTAGAGTTCCAGCCTATTAACCTTTCCTCATATGTCAATCCCCTCATTGCAGGAATTAATCTTGTAAACCTTCGCTGCACTGCCTCCAGGGCTAGTACATCCTTTCTTAAGTATGGACCCCAGAACTGTACACAGTATTCCAAATGTGGTCTCACTAATACTGTGTACAGCTGCAGCAAGACCTCCGTGTTTTTATACTCAATCCCCCTAGCAATAAAGGCCAAAACTCCATTGGCCTTCCTGATTGCTTGCTGCACCTGCATACTAACTTTTAGTGATTCATGTACTAATACCCCTAGATCCCTTTGCGTTGCATTACAACGCAGCTCCTCCTCATTTAGAAAATAACTTGCCCTATCATTTTTTTTCCCAAAGTGAATGACTTCACATTTATTAGTATTAAACTTCATCTGCCAAGTTGTTGCCCACTCACCTAGCTTATCTATATCCTTTTGCAGACTCTTCCTATCCTCCTCATCCCCTACTTTTCCTCCCATTTTTGTATCGTCCGCAAATTTTGATATATTACACTTGGTTCCCTCCTCCAAATCATTTATATAAATTGTGAACAACTGGGGTCCCAGCACCGACCCTTGCGGAACCCCGCTAGTTACCGGTTGCCATCCCGAGTATGAACCATTTATCCCCACTCTCTGCTTCCTATTTGTTAGCCAATCCTCTACCCATGCTAATATATTACCCCCAATTCCATAATTTTTTATTTTTAGCAATAGTCTCTTATGTGGCACCTTGTCAAAAGCCTTTTGGAAGTCCAAGTATACCACATCCACCGGTTCCCCTTTATCCACCCGGGTTGTTACTTCCTCAAAGAATTCGAGCAAATTCGTTAAACAGGACTTCCCCTTCACAAAACCATGCTGGTTCTGTCCGATGAAGTCATGTTTATCCAAGTGCCCCGTTAGTGTTTCTTTAATAATTGTCTCTAACATTTTACCCACCACCGATGTTAGACTAACCGGTCTATAGTTACCCGCTTTCTGTTTACTTCCTTTTTTAAATATAGGTGTTACATTGGCCATTTTCCAATCCACTGGGACCGTTCCTGCCTCCAGGGAGTTTTGGAAAATTATCACCAATGCATCCACAATCCCCACCGCTATCTCCCTCAAGACCCTTGGATGTAATCCATCAGGCCCAGGGGATTTATCCTCCTTCAGTCTCATTAATTTCCCTAATACCACCTCCTTGGTGATCTTAATAGTATTTAGCTCCTCCATTCCTACCGCCCCCTGTTTATCCAACATTGGAATATTTTTTGTGTCTTCTATGGTGAAGACTGATACAAAATACTCGTTTAATGCCTTTGCCATTTCCATGTTCCCCACCAACAACTCTCCAGTCTCACCCTCCAATGGACCAACGTTCACCTTAGCCACCCTTTTTCTTTTTATATAGCTATAAAAACTCTTACTATTAGTTTTTATGTTGTTTGCTAAATTCCTTTCATAGTCTATTTTCCCCGTCTTAATTAATCTCTTAGTTATTTTTTGCTGACCTTTAAATGCTTCCCAATCCTCTACCCTCCCACTATCTCTGGCTACCTTATATGCCATTGCCTTCAGCCGAATACTATCCTTTATAGTTTTACTGAGCCATGGCTGACTGTTCTTACCCTTACCCCTTTTTTTCTTCATAGGAATAAATTTTTCTTGAAGGTTATACAGTAGACCCTTAAACGTACACCACTGCTCATGTACCGTCTTATTCTTGAGTCTGCTATCCCAGTCAACTTTGATCAGCTCAGTCCTCATACCTTCATAATCCCCCTTATTTAGACTAAGCACCCTAGCCTGAGTTTCAACCTGCTCCCCTTCTATTTGAATATGGAATTCGACCATATTGTGGTCACTTGTTCCCAACGAGTCCCTAACTATGACATTTTTAATTAATCCTGCTTCATTACACAGGACCAGATCCAAGATTGCCTCCCCCCTTGTCGGTTCTGTGACATACTGTTCTAGGAACCCGTCTCTAATACATTCTATAAATTCTTCCTCTAGTCTACCCTGCCCAGTTTGGTTTGCCCAATTAATATGAAAATTGAAGTCCCCCATGATTACAGCAGTTCCCTTTTTACATGCGTCAACTATTTGCAGATTTATGTTCTGACTAACAGCGTCACAGCTATTTGGAGGTCTATAAATTACACCCACTAGTGTTTTTTTTCCCCTTGTTATTCTCTATCTGTACCCAAGCTGTTTCACTATCCTGATCCTTCAACGCAATATCCTTCCTCTCTATTGCCGTTATTCCCTCCCTTATTAAAAGGGCCACCCCTCCTCCCTTTCTTTCCTGTCTATCTTTCCTAATTGTCGAGTACCCCTCTATATTTAACTCCCAGTCCTGATCCCCTTGCAGCCATGTCTCTGTAATGGCCACGATATCATAACTATATATACTTAATTGCACCGTTAATTCATTTATCTTATTACGAATACTCCGTGCATTTAGATAAAGCACTTTCAGATGATTTTTACTACCCTTCCTTTCCGTTTTTGCCCCTTTTACATCTAGAGCTTTATCTTCACCCATTATGTCTCCTGTCACATTTTGACTTTCCGCTTCCCCACTGATACCCTGCTCTATTTCCTCTACCCCTGCCGTTATTACCCCCCTTGATACCTCCCCCCCGCTACTTAGTTTAAAGACCTCTCTACTGCCCTAGTTATATGATTTGCCAGGACCCCAGTCCCAGCACCGTTCAGGTGAAGTCCGTCCTTACAGAACAGATCCCCCCTGTCCCAGTACTGGTGCCAGTGGCCCAAGAAACCAAACCCATTATTCCCACACCAGTCTTTGAGCCACGCATTCAGCTTTTTAATTTTACGTACCCTCGCCGATTTGGCCCGTGGCTCAGGTAGCAATCCGGAGATCAGTACCCTCGAGGTTCTGCTTTTTAATTTATTCCCTAACTGCTCAAACTCCTTCAGCAGATCCTCCTTCCTCGTCCTTCCTATGTCATTGGTCCCCACATGGACCACGACCACTGGATCCTCCCCCTCCCACTGCAAATTTCTCTCCAGCATTGCAGAGATATCCTTAACCCTAGCACCGGGTAGGCAACACAGCCTTCGGGACATGTTCTGCTGGCCGCAGAGAACCTTATCTACCCCCCGAATAATACTATCCCCTATCACTACGGCATTTCTTCTAACTCCCCCCTCTTGAATGGCCCCCTGATCCACGGTGCTGCAGCCAGGTTGCTCATCCCTCCCACAGCCCCTGATCCCGTCCTTACATTGAGTAAGAGCCTCGGTCATGCTCGTCAGGGACAAGGGCTGTGGCTCCTGCCGCATCTCCTCCTGGTTCCCCCTACCTGCCTCGCTTATGGCCACACCTTCCTTTCCTTGCTCACTGCCTACTGAATTAGTTAAACTGGTCGGTGTGACCATCCCCTGGCACAAAACATCCAGGTAATACTCCCCCTCCCTGATGTACCGCAGCGTATGAAGTTGGGTCTCCAGCTCATCAATGCGGAGCTGGAGTTCCTCTAGCCTCAAACACTTACTGCAGCTGTAGGGATCTTCTACATCAATGGTGTCGACAAATTCCCACATCTCGCAGTATTGGCACATCTCCTGACCGCCCATCTTATATAAATAATTAACTGGTCCTATTTAAGAATCCCCTACTGTATTGATACACCCCTTATTTATATAATCCTACCTCCTATAAATGGGAAAGTACTCACCCCAGCCGTAAATTACCTACTGGTTTGGCTGTCTAGTGGTAATTCCGTCCGCTCTTCCTGTCTGGTCCACTGCTCCCTTGCAGTGCGTGGCAAACCTCTTTGCCTCTGTTTTATATCTACAGTGCGTGGCAAACCTCTTTGCCAACCTCTTTGCCTCTGTTTTATATCTACAGTGCGTGGCAAACCTCTTTGCCAACCTCTTTGCCTCTGTTTTATATCTACAGTGCGTGGCAAACCTCTTTGCCTCTGTTAGTCTCTGTTAGTCTCTCGAGTCTCTCGAGCCGCGGCTCCGTCCGTCCTCCCTCGGCGACAGCACCTCTACTTGTTTTCCTGCAGACAGGCCAGGAGAAGCCAAAGATCAGCAGCACAAACAGCACCTGCCCGAAACCACCTTAAGGGGGAAATCCTTTAAAACCGAGATGAGAAGAACTTTTTTCACACAGAGAGTGGTGAATCTCTGGAACTCTCTGCCACAGAGGGTAGTCGAGGCCAGTTCATTGGCTATATTTAAGAGGGAGTTAGATGTGGCCCTTGTGGCTAAGGGGATCAGAGGGTATGGAGAGAAGGCAGGTACGGGATACTGAGTTGGATGATCAGCCATGATCATATTGAATGGCGGTGCAGGCTCGAAGGGCCGATTGGCCTACTCCTGCACCTAATTTCTATGTTTCTATGTTTCTATGTAAGCACCCTTTATGGGCGACCATTTGCATACCTTGGGTATCACGCTAAGAATTTCACTTTGACTTGTCACATGTGAGAATAAGGTATTCAATTCAAGTCAAGAGAGTTTATTGTCATGTGTCCCAGATAGGACAATGACATTCTTGCTTTGCTTCAGCACAACAGAACATAGTAGGCATGAATACAGAACAGATCAGTGTGTCCATATACCATTATATAAATATATATGTACACATATGTAATGGGCTATTAATGTTCAGAGTTTTGTCCGAGCCGAGTTTAATAGCCTGATGGTTGTGGGGAAGTAGTTATTCCTGAACCTGGACGTTGCAGCCTTCAGGCTCCTGTACCTTCTACCTGAAGGTAGCGGGGAGATGAGTATGTGGGTCCTTAATGATGCTGCCAGCCTTTTTGAGGCAGCAACTGCGATAAATCCCCCTCGATGGAATGGAGGTCAGAGCCGATGATGGACTGGGCAGTGTTTACTACTTTTTTTTACCACTTTCAATTCAAGCTCAAAGTTCTTAGTGCAACAAAATACAGTCCATAGTTTAATCTGTGTATGCTTAGTATGCCTGTGCCAAACATGATGCCAAGATAACTAGTCTCATCTGCCTGCATGTGCACAAGCCTCCATGATTGTATCTGCCTCCATCACCACCCCGAACAGCACGGGATTCCAAGCACCCAACACTCCAAGTGTAAAAGATCTTGCTCGGCACATCCCCTTTAAACTATGCCCCTCCCCCCTCAAAGCTATGCCCTCTCACCTTTGAAGTTTCCACCTTTCTGACTGTCTAACCTTTATAAACCTCATCATTTTATGGGCCATTCTTTTGAAAGTGAACCAAAATGTCACACACGTTACCAAATGGTATCACAAAGTAAATACATTCAAAAATTCTTGTAAGAGATTAATGTTATTCATTAGGTAGACAAAAATGCTGGAGAAACTCAGCGGGTGCAGCAGCATCTATGGAGCGAAGGAAATAGGCAACGTTTCGGGCCGAAACCCTTCTTGTTATTCATTGCTATTTTCCCACCTCCAGTCAAGATAGTTTTATTGCTATTGAGGGAGTGCAGCGTAGGTTTACAAGGTTAATTCCCGGGATGGCGGGACTGTCATATGCTGAGAGAATGGAGCAGCTGGGCTTGTACACTCTGGAGTTTAGAAGGATGAGAGGATATCTTATTGAAACATATAAGATTGTTAAGGGCTTGGACACGTTAGAGGCAGGAAACATGTTCTCGATGTTGGGGGAGTCCAGAACCAGGGGCCACAGTTTAAGAATAAGGGGTAAGCCATTTAGAACGGAGACGAGGAAACACTTTTTCTCACAGAGGGTGGTGAGTCTGTGGGATTCTCTGCCTCAGAGGGCGGTGGAGGCAGGTTCTCTGGATGCTTTCAAGAGAGAGCTATATAGGGCTCTTAAAAATAACGGAGTCAGGGGATATGGGGAGAAGGCAGGAACGGGGTACTGATTGGGGATGATCAGCCATGATCACATTGAATGGCGATGCTGGCTCGAAGGGCCAAATGGCCAACTCCTGCACCTATTGTCTATTGTCATATGTCCCGGATGGGACAATAAAATTCTTACTTGCTGCAGCACAACAGAATATGTGAATATGTAAACATGGTACATGTTTCACAGAGTGCTGAGTAACTCAGAGGGTCAGGCAGCATCTGTGGAGAACATGGAGAGGTGACGTCTAGGGTCGGGGGGTTTCTTTGGCAGATTGTTGGACAAAGGACAGAAATGAAAAGTTGTGAGGAACGAGTGTGTGATATGATCAGCCACATCACCTATCCATGTTCTCCACAGATGCTGCCTGACCCAGTGCTCCAGCGCTCTGTGAAACGTCACCTATCCATGTTCTCCACAGATGCTGCCTGACCCGCTGAGTGACTCCAGCACTGTGTGAAACTTCACCTATCCATGTTCTCCACAGATGCTGCCTGACCCGCTGGGTTACTCCAGCACTCTGTGAAACGTCACCTATCCATGTTCAAAGGTATCAAAGGTATTTTATTGGTCACATTCACATACACCTAGGTGTAGTGAAGTGAAATGCTTCTTGCCATTTTGCAGCACATAAAGAAGGAATACAGACATAACATTAATAAGAGTTTTAAACATAAAGAACATCCCCCCACAATGGTTCCCATTATGAGGGAAGGCACAAAGTCCAGTCCCCAACCCCAGTTCACCCATAGTCGGGCCTATTGAGGCCTCCACAGTTGCCTCTACGGAGGCCCGATGTTCCTGGCCGTTCTCGCCGGGTGATGTTGCTCCGGCGTCGGGAGAGTCCTCTCAGCGGCTTGGGAACCCTGGAACGGCCGCTTCCGTACTGGAGGCCGCGGCTTCCGAAGCCAACAAGGCCGCGCCGGTTGGAGCTCCACAACTGGCGATCTCATCTAGAGATCCCAGGCTCCCGGTGTAAAGTCAGCACCGCCGCCCGCAGCTGGCCGCTCCTCAGACCCGCAGCTCCGCGATGTTGTTCCCGGCGGTCTCAGCTCACCGGAGCTCCAGCGCGGCGACCCGGGCAAGGCATCGCCCGCTCCACGATAGCGCTCCAGCGCTGTGCCGCTGCCGAAGCCGAGATTCTAGGCGGTCCCCGACAGGAAACGCCGCTCCAGGCCCGCTGGTAGGCCGCGAGGACGGGTCGAAGCTGCAGCCCGGAGAAAAGCTGCCTCTCCGACCAGGTAGGGACCCTGAAAGGTAGTTTCCCCCTCCCCCCTCCCCACACAAAAAAGTCTAGACCTCCAAACAAAACACTTAACTAACTAAAATAAAAAATAAAAAGATGAGAAGACAGACAGCTGCTGGCTGGGCAGCCGTGCACAGGACAGCGCCCCCACAGATGCTGCCTGACCCGCTGAGTTACTCCAGCACTCTGTGAAACGTCACCTATCCATGTTCTCCACAGATGCTGCCTGACCCGCTGAGTTACTGTATCACTTTATAGTTTAGTTTAGAGATACAGCGTGGAAACAGGCCCTTCGGCCCACCGAGTCTGCACTGACCAGCGATCCCCGCACATTAACACAAGCCTACACGCACCAGGGACAATTTACACTATACCAAGTATACAAACCAAAGCCAATTAATCTACAAACATGTACGTCTTTGGAGTGTGGGAGGAGACTGAACAGAAAGGTCAGTGTGGGAATGGGAAGGGGAGTTAAAGTGAGATCAGGTAGGTTTTGGCGGACTGAGCGGAGGTGTTCAGCGCAACGAAAGCCTGCACTTGGTTATATTGGTGAGATATTGGAGGAACAGCACCAGGTATTTCACTTGGGCAGCTTACACCCCAGCCGTATGAACATTGACTTTACTAACTTCAAGTAACTCTTGCTTTCCCTCTCTCTCCATCCCTCCCCCTTCCCAGTCTAACTGTCCCAGATTACATTTTATAACTGTTTCCTTTGTTTTTACCTTCTCCTATCTAACAATGATCTATTCTATATTTTCCTTGAACTGCTTCCCCATTGATGTCTTGTTTTCACGCCTTACCCTTCCATATCTCTGCGTCTCCCTCTCCCCTGACTCTCAGTCTGAAGAGGGGTCTCAACCCAAAATGTCACCCATTCCTTCTCTCCAGAGATGCCGCCTTATAAACACTTACGAGAATAATCCCAGGAATGATTGGGTTACCATATGAAGAGCGTTTGACGGCACTGGGCCTGTACTCGCTGGAGTTTAGAAGAATAAGAGGGGGGGGGGGAGTCATTGAAAAGTACAGAATAGTGAAAGGCCTGGATAGAGTGGATGTGGAGAGGATGTTTCCACTAGTGGGAGAGTCGAGGACCATAGACCACAGCCACAGAATAAAAGGACGTACCTTTAGAAAGGAGATGAGGAGGAATGTCTTTAGTCAGAGGGTGGTGAATCTGTGAAATTCATTGCCACAGAAGGCTGTGGAGGCCAAGTCAATGGATATATTTAAGTTGCAGATTGACAGATTCTTAGTTAGTACGGGTGCCAGGGATTATAGGGAGAAGGCAGGAGAATGGGGTTAGGAGGGAGAGATAGATCAGCCATGATTGAATGGCGTAGACTCGATGGGCCGAATGGCCAAATTCTGCTCCTGGAAATTATATAGCTGACTTCAACTTTCCTTTCTCAAAAGACTACCTTAGTGGACTCACAAGAAACTGCAGATGCTGGAATCTTGAGGAAATTACAAAGTGCTGGAGGAACTCAGCGGGTCGGACATCGTCTGTGGAGAATGGACAGATAATGTTACGCTGTCTGTCATTTTTTCCCACAGTTACTATTTGATATAAATCGCTCAAATCATAACGGAATTGAGGACATTCTCATCCAGTCACAACAGCCTCTTCTGGATAAAGTTTGTACATTCTCCCTATGACCATGTGGGTGGTGCAGCGGTATAGTTGTTGCCTCACAGCGTCAGAGACCCTGGTTTCATCCTGACAATGGGAGCTGTCTGTGCGGAGTTTGCACGTTCACCCAGTGACCGCGTGGGTTCATCTCCGGGTGCTGCGGTTTCCTCCCCCATTTCCAAAGCGTGTGGATTTGTAGGTTAATTGCAGTTGTATAGGGCTCTGGTTGCAGTTGTACTGGGCTCTGGTGAGACCACATCTGGAGTATTGCGAACAGTTTTGGTCTCTTAATTTGAGGAAGGACATCCTTGTGATTGAGGCAGTGCAGCGTAGGTTCACGAGATTGATCCCTGGGATGGCGGGACTGTCATATGAGGAAAGATTGGAAAGACTAGGCTTGTATTCATTGGAGTTTAGAAGGATGAGAGGAGGATCTTATAGAAACATATAAAATTATAAAAGGACTGGACAAGCTAGATTCAGGAAAAATGTTCCCAATGTTGGGTGAGTCCAGAACCAGGGGCCACAGTCTTCGAATAAAAGGGAGGCCATTTAAGACTGAGGTGAGAAAAAACTTTTTCACCCAGAGAGTTGTGAATTTGTGGAATTCCCTGCCACAGAGGGCAGTGGAGGCCAAATCACTGGATGGATTTAAGAGAGAGTTAGATAGAGCTCTAGGGACTAGTGGAGTCAAGGGATATGGGGAGAAGGCAGGCACAGGTTTTTGATTGGGGACGATCAGCCATGATCACAATAAATGGCGGTGCTGGCTCGAAAGGCCGAATGGCCTCTTCCTGCACCTATTTTCTGTGTTTCTTATGTTCATTATCTCTAGTGTGCAAGATGCCAAACTTGGATAACATAGAACCAGTGTATGGGTGATCATTAGTTGGCACGGACCTGGTGGGCTGAGGGTCTGTATCCACACCGTTATTCAAGAAACTAATAAAAAGCTTTAAAAAAAATGTAGGTTTCCTCCCAGGCCCCAAATACTGAGAATCACACAGCACGGAAACAGCCCCTTGAGGCCAACTGACCCATGCCGGCCGAGATGCCCCAGCGCTGGGATCATCAAAGCACTGCAGATATGTAGGCTCATCGGCCCTCTGTAAATTGCCCCCAGTGTGCAGGGAGAGGATGAGAAAGTGGGATGATGGAGAAATAGTGCCAATGGGTGATCGATGGTCAGCGTGGACTCTGTGGGCCCATAGATAGGCACAAAATGCTGGAGTAACTCAGCGGGTCAGGCAGCATCGCTGGAGAGATGGAATGGGTGATGTTTCGGGTCGAGACCCTTCTGCAGACTTGTCGGCGTGCTGTGTCTTTCAATAGACCAATGCCACCGCTGTCAATTGCTCAAGTGTTGGCCAACTCCCCCTGCTGGAGAGTTACTTATACAACAGCAAATGACAACACCATTCACTCTCAGGATGTTAGCGGTAGAGTTGCTGCCTCACAGCGCCAGAGACCCGGGTTCAACCCTGACTGCGGGTGATGTCTGTGTGGAGTTTCTACCTTCTCTCTGCGACCGCGTGGGTTTTCTCCAGTTTCTTCCCACATTCCGAAGACCTGCCGGTTTGCAGGTTAATTGGCTTCAGTAAATTGTCCCTAACCATATAACCATATAACCATATAACCATATAACCATATAACAATTACAGCACGGAAACAGGCCATCTCGGCCCTACAAGTCCGCGCCGAACAATTTTTTTCCCTTAGTCCCACCTGCCTGCACTCATACCATAACCCTCCATTCCCTTCTCATCCATATGCCTATCCAATCTATTCTTAAATGATACCAACGAACCTGCCGCCACCACTTCCACTGGAAGCTCATTCCACACCGCTACCACTCTCTGAGTAAAGAAGTTCCCCCTCATGTTACCCCTAAACTTCTGTCCCTTAATTCTGAAGTCATGTCCTCTTGTTTGAATCTTCCCTATTCTCAAAGGGAAAAGCTTGATCACGTCAACTCTGTCTATCCATCTCATCATTTTAAAGACCTCTATCAAGTCCCCCCTTAACCTTCTGCGCTCCAGAGAATAAAGACCTAACTTATTCAACCTATCTCTAACTTAGTTGTTGAAACCCAGGCAACATTCTAGTAAATCTCCTCTGTACTCTCTCTATTTTGTTGACTTAGGGACACTTTTGTCCCTAGTGTGTGTCGGATAGTGCTAGTGTACGGGGTTCGGCCAGGACTCGGTGGGCCAAAGGGCCTGTTTCTGTACTGTACTGTACTGTAGATGCAGGTCGCAAGACAAGGAGTGAGAAGTTAGGGCTGAGCTTATTCCATAATGTGTGGTGTTGAAGGCTAAGCTACTGGGATGGAATTTGAACGGGCAGACCATTCCCAATAATGTACACTTTCCGTTTTCTCACACGTCCAGCAGGCAATTTGGTCCACAAGCAGGAAAAAGCACAAAGCCCACATGATACAAGCTCTATAGGAGTAGAATTAGGCCATTCGGCCCATCGAGTCTACTCCGCCATTCAATCATGCCTGATCTCTGCCTCCTAATCCCAATTTCCTGCCTTCTCCCCATAACCCTTGACACCCGTTCATAGAAACATAGAAAATAGGTGCAGGAGAAGGCCATTCGGACCTTCGAGCCAGCACCGCCATTCATTGTGATCATGGCTGATCAAAAATGTGTCTATGTCTGCCTTAAAAATATCCATTGACTTGGTCTCCACAGCTCTCTGTGGCAATGAGCCCTCTGACTAAATAAGTTCTTCCTCACCTCCTTTCTAAAAGAGCACCCTTTAATTCTGTGGCTACGACCTCTGTTCCAAGACTCTCCCACCAGTGGAAACATCCTCTCCACATCCACTCTATCCAAGCCTTTCACTATTCTGTAAGTTTCAATACAGTAACTGCACCTCCCTAGTGTAGCAGTGAATGGCAGCAAAAGCAGACAAGGCAGATGAGAAAGAACAATAATGAGACAGGGGGATTATTATTGGGCCTAGATTCACAAACTCTGAACGTTACAGTACAGTATAACCAGACGGAATTAAAATTGCTCCAATTGTAGTGTCAAATGGCTTGAGACTATGTCGCTCTCTAGGTAGAAGATGCTATCAGTCCAATTGCAAGCAACCCAAGCTGTTGGATCCTCCCGGGATAGAGAATCACCATGCTAATCACGCAGAGAAAAGGGATTAGCTTCCTCCTAGGCAAATTTCAATTCTCATTTGAAGAATCGGAACACTCCTTCGCTAATTTGATCGCCTGCATTATTCAGGAGGAAAACCTGGCATTGTTTTCTCTGGAACGTCAGAGTTTGAGTTTGACAATAGATAATAGGTGCAGGAGGAGGCCATTCGGCCCTTCGAGCCAGCACCGCCATTCAATGTGATCATGGCTGATCATCCCCAATCAGTACCCCGTTCCTGCCTTCTCCCCATATCCCCTGACTCTGCTATCTTTAAGAGCCCTATCTAGCTCTATCTTGAAAGTAGAGGCAGAGAATTCCACAGACTCACAACTCTCTGTGAGAAAAAGTGTTTCCTCGTCTCCGTTCTAAATAGCTTAGCCCTTATTCTTAAACTGTGGCCCCTGGTTCTGGACTCCCCCAACATCGGGAACATAATTTGAGCTTGAGGTGAGATCTGATGGTCGTGTGTACAATTATGAGAGGCATCGATAAGGTCGACAGTCAGAACCTTTTCCTCAGGTGGAAAGGTCAAAGGCTAGAGGGCACTCGTTTTAAGGTGAGAGGAGCAAAATGTAAAGAAGATGTATGGGGTAAGCTACTCATTTAAATACTGCGGCATTTATTATACACACGCAGGGAGGGTGATGTCTGGAACATGCTGCAGGGGGCATGGTGGAGCCATATGATGAGGACATTTTAGAGACTTTTCGATAGGCACATGGGCATGGATCACTCACAGGCAGACGAGATTCATTCAATTTGGTATCAATTTGACATTCAATTTTGTTCAACACAGACATTGTGGGCTGAAGGATCTTTTTCAGCAAAGTACAGTTCAATGTAAAACTCAAATCCTGCATACACAATTGGCAGAATTATGGGTTATAAAATACCAGTAAGTTTTGAAATTCTTATAGGAGACTCAATCTGGATGTCAAAAATAGGAGGGAAATCCTCTACTTTGGAATTTTAGATTATGTCAATCAAAATTATTCTAATTAGTGTTTATTCACATTGACAACAGAAAATAATGCTTTACTCCAATGCACACATAGATAGTAGCAAATAAGCCATCTATAATAACAGCATTTAAAAGGCATTTGGACAGGTACATGGATAGGACAGGTTTAGAGGGAAATGGGCCAAATGCAAGCAGGTGGGACAGGTGGAGATGGGGCATGTTGGTCAGTGTGGGCATGTTGGGTCGTGGGGCCCGTTTCCATTTTGTGTGATTCTATGACTCTAGGCCAGCGTTTCTCAACCCTTTTAAGGGGCTGTCCCACTGCTGCGACCTAATCTGTGAGTTTAGAAGAGTTTGCCCTCGACTCAAACTCGCAGCATGGTCGACACGTGGTCCTTGGAGGTCCCTGGAACTCTCCTTCATGCTCGGGGGAAGTTGCCGCATACTCGCGGGTAGACAAAAGTGCTGGAGAAACTCAGCGGGTGCGGCAGCATCTATGGAGCGATGGAAATAGGCAACGTTTCAGGCCGAAACCCTTCTTCTGACTCAGTTTGGTCAAGGAACATTTTTCAGCATGCTGAAAATTTTTCCGCAAGTAAAAATTGGTCGGCATGGTTCTTTTGAACTCGTAGTGCAGTGGAGTGGGGTCGCTATGTAGTTACAGGCAGTCGAGGGCAGCCGTATGCAATCTCCTTCGCTGACCGGGCATTTTAATTGGCCCATTGGAGTTTTCAGAACCAAGGAAAACCGACCGGTAATGTTAAATGGGCGCTAAACTTTATTAAAAGTTGTCTGGCTTCTTAAAAGTGTCTCCACTCCTTCTCCCCCTCTTCTCTCCGCAGCAGAACATTACTTACGCTTTTCTCAAGTTTATTGACAAGGCAAAAAAAATAAAATCAAACTGCTTGTTCAAGAGATTTCATAAGGAAGTTTTCATTCACTCGAAAAATCAACCATATCTGTAAACACAAAAAATCACAAAACACAACAAAAAACACAAAATCCGTCAGGTACAGCTCCTGTCCACTGACCACTAAAGGCCGATTCACACTGACGCTGAATAGACGTCGCTAAATATATTCCCTATGATTATTTATACTTTTAAATCTTCTTCTTCTCGAGTCTACACAATTTTAAACTTTAATGTGCACAATATATTGTACGGTTTTATTTCATCTATTACCCATTGGTTCGACAATATGAATTTTTTGGAAAGGCTCCCAAATTCAAATAAAACACTTTTCCAGAAATGTCGAGGACCATATAAAAAGTATGTAACTCCTAAAAAAAAAAAAAGCAAATCCACTCCAAAACAAATCTCCGCGGTAAGATGCTTGCTATGGTTCATCTTCTGAAACAGAGTCGAGAGGGAGGATGTAGCTAGGCCCTTCCATCCACCGTATCAATTGTGTATTGAAGAACTGTAGATGCTGGTTTACACTGAAGATAGACACAAAATACTGGAGTAACTTAATGGGACGGGCAGCATCTCTGGATAGAAGGAGCGGGTAACATTTCAGGTCAAGACCCTTCTTCAGACTCTGAAGAAAGGTCTCGATCTAAAACGTCATCCGTCACTTCTATCCAGAGATGCTGCTCGTCCCGCTGAGTTACTCCAGTATTTTGTGTCTATTACCCTATCCATTAGGTAGCTATATTAAAGGTGGACAAAAATGCTGGAGAAACTCAGCGGGTGATAAATCCACAGGGCCTGATGGTCTGCATCCCAGGGTACTTAAGGAAGTGGCTCTAGGAATCATGGATGCATTGGTGATCATTTTCCAATGTTCTATAGATTCAGGGTCAGTTCCTGTGGATTGGAGGGTAGCTAATGTTATTCCGCATTTTAAGAAAGGCGGGAGAGAGAAAACAGGGAATATAGACCAGTTAGCCTGACATCAGTGGTGGGGATTATAAAAGATGAAATAATGGCACATTTTGATAGCAGTAACAGGATCGGTCCGAGTCGGCATGGATTTACGAAGGGGAAATCATGCTTGACTAATCTTCTGGAATTTTCTGAAGATGTAACTAGGAAAATGGACAAGGGAGAGCCAGTGGATGTAGTGTACCTGGACTTTCAGAAAGCCTTCGATAAGGTCCCACACAGGAGATTAGTGGCAACATTAGGGCACATGGTATTGGGGGTAGAGTGCTGACATGGATAGAGAAGTGGTTGGCAGACAGGAAACAAAGAGTAGGGATTAACGGGTCCCTTTCAGAATGGCAGGCAGTGACTAGTGGGGTACCGCAAGGCTCGGTGCTGGGACCGCAACTATTTACAATATACATCAATGATTTGGATGAAGGGATTCAAAGTAACATTAGCAAATTTGCAGATGACAGAAAGCTGGGTGGCAGTGTGAACTGTGAGGAGGATGCTATGAGAATGCAGGGTGACTTGGACAGGTTGGGTGAGTGGGCAGATGCATGGCAGATGCAGTTTAATGTGGATAAATGGGAGATTATCCACTTTGGTAGCAAAAACAGGAAGGCAGATTACTATCTAAATGGTGTCAAATTGGGAAAAGGGGAAGTACAACGGGATCTGGGGGTCCTTGTTCATCAGTCACTGAAAGTAAGCATGCAGGTACAGCAGGCAGTGAAGAAAGCGAATGGCATGTTGGCCTTCATAACAAGTTGAGTATAGGAGAAAAGAGGTCCTTCTGCAGTTGTACAGGGCCCTAGTGAGACCACACCTGGAGTATTGTGTGCAGTTTTTGTCCCCTAATTTGAGGAAGGACATTGAGGGAGTGCAGCGTAGGTTTACAAGGGCGACAGTCCAGGGATGGTGGGACTGTCATATGCAGAGAGAATGGAGCGGCTGGGCTTGTATACTCTGGTGTTTAGAAGGATGAAAGGATATCTTATTGAAACATATATGATTATTAAGGGTTTGGACACGCTAGAGGCAGGAAACATGTTGGGGGAGTACAGAACCAGGGGCTACAGTTTATGAATAAGGAGTAAGCCATTTAGAACGGAGACGTGGAAAAACCTTTTCTCACAGAGTTGTGAGTCTGTGGAATTCTCTGCCTCAGAGGGCGGTGGAGGCGGGTTCTCTGGATACTTTCAAGAGAGCTAGACGGGGCTCTTAAAGATAGCGGAGTGAGGGGATATGGGGAGAAGGCAGCATCAGCATGATCACATTAAATGGCGGTGCTGAATCGAAGGGCCGAATGGCCTACTCCTGCACCTATTGTCTATTGTGAGGCAGTACCTATGGAGCGATGGAATATTCCCCCTATTTCCTTTGCTCCATAGATGCTGCCTCACCCGCTGAGTTTCTCCAACATTTTTGTCCCCCTTCAATTTTTCCAACATCTGCAGTTCTTTCTTAAACGGTAGCTACAGTATTCATACCCCTTGAACTTTTCCACATTTTGTCATGTTACAACCACAAACGTAAATGTATTTTATTGGGATTTTATGTGATAGACCAACACAAAGTGGCGCATAATTGTGAAGTGGAAGGGAAATGATACATGGTTTTCAAATTTTTTTACAAATATAAAACTGAAAAGTGTGGCATGCAAAAGTATTCAGCCCCCTTTACTCTGATACCCCTAAATAAAATCCAGTGCAACCAATTGCCTTCAGAAGTCACCTAATTAGTAAATAAAATCCACTTGTGTGTAATCTAATCTCAGTATAAATACAGCTGTTCTGTGAAGGCCTCAGAGGTTTGTTAGAGAAATTAGTGAACAAACAGCATCATGAAGCCCAAGGAACACACCAGACAGGTCAGGGATAAAGTTGTGGAGCAGTTTAAAGCAGGGTTAGGTTATAAAAAAATATCCCAAGCTTTGAACATCTCACAGAGCACTGTTCAATCCATCATCCGAAAATGGAAAGAGTATGGCACAACTGCAAACCTACCAAGACATGGCCATCCACCTAAACTGACAGGCCGGGCAAGGAGAGCATTGATCAGAGAAGCAGCCAAGAGGCCCATGGTAACTCTGGAGGAGTTGCAGAGATCCACAGCTCAGGTGGGAGAATCTGTCCACAGGACAACTATTAGTCGTGCACTCCACAAATCGGGCCTTTATGGAAGAGTGGCAAGAAGAAAGCCATTGTTAAAAAAAAGCCATAAGAAGTCCCGTTTGCAGTTTGCCACAAGCCATGTGGGGGGCACAGCAAACATGTGGAGGAAGGTGCTCTGGTCAGATGAGACCAAAATTGCAGTTTTTGGCCTAAATGCAAAACGCTGTGTGTGGCGGAAAACTAACACTGCACATCACCCAGAACACACCGTCCCCACTGTGAAACATGGTGGTGGCAGCATCATGCTGTGGGGATGCTTTTCTTCAGCAGGGACAGGGAAGCTGGTCAGAGTTGATGGGAAGATGGATGGAGCCAAATACAAGGCAATCTTGGAAGAAAACCTGTGAGAGTCTGCAAAAGACTTGAGATTGGGGCGGAGGTTCACCTTCCAGCAGGACAACGACCCTAAACATACAGCCAGAGCTACAATGGAATGGTTTAGATCAAAGCATATTCATGTGTTAGAATGGCCCGGTCAAAGTCCAGACCTAAATCCAATTGAGAATCTCTGGCAAGACTTGAAAATTGCTGTTCACAGACGCTCTCCATCCAATCTGACTGAGCTTGAGCTATTTTGCAAAGAAGAATGGGCAAAAATTTCAGTCTTTAGATGTGCAAAGCTGGTAGAGACATACCCCAAAAGACTTGCAGCTGTAATTGCAGTGAAAGGTGGTTCTACAAAGTATTGACTCAGGGGGGCTGAATACTTTTGCACGCCACACTTTTCAATTTTTTATTTGTAAAAAAATTTGAAAACCATGTATCATTTTCCTTCCACTTCACAATTATGCACCACTTTGTGTTGGTCTATCACATTAAATCCCAATAAAATAAATTTACGTTTGTGGTTGTAACGTGACAAAATGTGGAAAAGTTCAAGGGGTATGAAAACTTTTGCAAGCCACTGTATCTAAAAATCAATTACCAACACTTAGTCTTCTTGAAGGAAACATGGCCCATAAAAAGTAGTTTTATAATATCGACATTGCCTCCAGACATTATTGGAACGGTACATGGATGGTTATGTTGACCAGAGATTCTGCCATCCTATGTTTCAGAATGCCAATACCTGATAGTCACAACTCAGTTTCTAACTCATTTCTTAGAGGCACGCACACCAACATTAGACCCTGGGGTTAGGTGGCACAGCGGTAGAGTTGCTGCCTTACAACGCCAGAGACCCGGGTTCCATCCTGACTATGGGTGCTGTCTGTACGGAGTTTGTACCTTCTTCCCGTGAGTTTTCTCGGAGATCTTCAGTTTCCTCCCACATTCCAAAGACGTACAGGTTTGTAGGTTAATTGGCTTGGCATAAATGTAAAATTGCCCCTAGTGTATGTGGGATGGTGATGGTGTGCGGGGATCGCTTGTCAGCGCGTACTTGGTGGGCCGAAGGGCCTGTTTCCACACTGTATCTCTAAAGGATAAAAACTAAAACAAACCCTGGGATGGCGGGACTGTCATATGAGGAAAGATTGAAAAATCTAGGCTTGTATTCACTGGAGTTTAGAAGGATGAGGGGGAATCTTATAGAAACATATAAAATTATAAAAGGACTGGACAAGATAGATGCAGGAAAAATGTTCCCAATGTTGGGCGAGTCCAGAACCAGGAGCCACAGTCTTAGAATAAAGGGGAGGCCATTTAAGACTGAGGTGAGAAAAAACTTTTTCACCCAGAGAGTTGTGAATTTATGGAATTCCCTGCCACAGAGGGCAGTGGAGGCCAAAACACTGGATGGATTTAAGAGAGAGTTAGATAGAGCTCTAGGGGCTGGTGGAGTCAAGGGATATGGGGAGAAGGCAGGCACGGGTTATTGATAGGGGACGATCAGCCATGATCACAATGAATGGCGGTGCTGGCTCGAAGGGCCGAATGGCCTCCTCCTGCACCTATTTTCTATGTTTCTATGTTTCTACCAACACATTAAAACCTCGGTCTCCACAAGAGCACATTCACAAACAGTTTCCAATTGCAATTCACTGCCCCCCTCATATTTCCATTTGTACATGAACCAGTCACTTTGGCCTTGAAAAGACCGATCATTGCAAAAACATTCACCAATTTAAACATAAATCACCAATATTAGCACAAAATCAAATATTGAACATAGTTCAGAGCTGCCTACCCAAACGGCCCCGCAGTGTTGTACAGACTTCAGCACATCAAGAGTGACTGGACCAATACTGAATAGGCTCTATGTCGCCCAAGCTTCTGTGGCAACTGTAGCCATGGTAATAAATCATTCTTTTCTAATGAGAAAGCAACAAATCATAATGAAAGGCAATTTTGAAGAGCTGAACTCCTGTTATGCAAACTGCTGAGGGCATCTAGCTCAATAGATTACACGTTTGAGAGAGCACGTCATTGTACTCACATCAACATCAACTTTACAAGTCTGGCAAAAATCACTGGGATTTTAACAAGGTGTGGGAACAATGTCTTTAGACTACTGTTAGTCTCAAGATGCAGCAGAGAAAACAGGCCCTTCGGCCCAACGGGTCCCCGCCGACCAGCGATTCCCCATATACTAGCACAACCTTACACACTAGGGACAGTTACCAGAAGCCAATTAGCCCACAAACCTGTACAACTTGAGTAACTGCTGGGAGGAAACTCCATGTGGTCACAGGATGATCGTACAAACACTGTACAGACAGCACCCATACTTAAGGGCCTGTCCCGCTTTCACGACCTCTGCCGAGTTTGCCCTTGACTCATACTCGCAGCATGGTCGTCACGAGGTCGTAGGAGGTCGTAGGTAGGTCGTAGCAGGCAGTGATGCTAGTCGTAGGTACTCGTGGCATCAAGTAGGTCGGGGCGTTTTTTCTAGCCTGATGAAAAATGTCCACCAGTAAAAAAGGCAGTGAATTAGGTCGTGAAAGTGGGACAGGCCCTTAAGAAACTTACAAAATTCTTAAGGGGTTGGACAGGCTAGATGCAGGAAGATTGTTCCCGATGTTGGGGAAGGCCAGAACAAGGGGTCACAGTTTAAGGATAAGGGGGAAATCTTTTAAGACCGAGATGAGAAAAACATTTTTCACACAGAGAGGGGTGAATCTGTGGAATTCTCTGCCACAGAGGGTAGTTGAGGCCACAGTTCATTGGCTATGTTTAAGAGGGAGTTAGGTGTGGCCCTTGTGGCTAAAGGGATCAGGGGGTATGGCGAGAAGGCAGGTACGGGATACTGAGTTGGATGATCAGCCATGATCATATTGAATGGCGGTGCAGGCTCGAAGGGCCGAATGGCCTACTCCTGCACCTATTTTCTATGTATCTATGGATGGAACCTGGGTCTCTGGTGCTGTGAGGCAGCAACTCTACCGCTGCGCCACCGTGCTGCTCCATGTCACAGAAACAAAGTTTGCTGGTCAATTTCTGTTCTGAACTTTCTGGGTTTGAAAGGACGTTTTGTAGGCTTACTGACTCATGGAAACAGTCCCTTCAGCCCACCATGACCTTGCCAACCACTACATAGTGGCGCAGCGGTAGAGTTGCTGCCTTACAGCGCTTGCAGACCTGGAGACCCGGGTTCCATCCCAACTGCGGGTGCTGTCTGTAAGGAGTTTGTACCTTCTCCCCGTGACCTGCGTGGGTTTTTTCCGAGATCTTCGGTTTCCTCCCACACTCCAATGACGTACAGGTTTGTAGGATTGGCTTGGTGTATGTGTAAATTGTCCCTAGTGTGTATAGGATAGTGTTAGTGTGCGGGGATCGCTGGATGGCGCAGACTCGGTGGGCCGAAGGGCCTGTTTCCATGCTGTATCTCTAAAATTTAAAAAAAGTTTAAAAAATCTCTCTTCTAACTCCATTTACCTGAAATAATGACATAGCCTTCTATACCTTGGCATATGCAGCCTTATGGGCCTGTCCCACATAGGCAATTTTTTCGGCGACTAGTCGTGGCAGGTCGCTGAAATAACGGCGACTGGAACCTCCCCCCTACGACAATGTGTACGTCAACCTACCATCTAGTCGACGTCAAGCTACGGCAAGCTACCGACAACCGGCGACCCATTAGGACGTCCACCTACGCCCACACCTGCAACAACCTACGTCCACCTGTGACAAGGTAAGACAATTCAGTACCTGTCGCCGGTTGACGTAGGTTGACGTAGGTAGTCGCCAATGGAAGTCACCGAAGTCAGCACTGGCGACAACCTACGACAGCACCTATGTCAGGAGAAGTCAAGCTACGCTCATTGGCATCAAACCAACTATCGCCGAAAAGTTTTAGAACATTTTGAAATCCAGAAAAAACGCTACTATTCTTTGGGCGACTGAGGAGACGACTCACGACCATACAGGCGACACCCCGGCGACAGCCTAGACGCCTGTAGTCAGCTAAAAAATAACCTAAGTGGCATTAATCAGTCTAAACCTGTACTCCCTTGATATCCTTACATCAGATATTGGACAAATTATTCATACACCATGGAAACAGGCTCTTTAGGCCAACTTGCCTGCACCAACCAACATGCCCCATCTACACGAGTCCCACTTGCCTGCGTTTGGTCCATATCCCTCTAAAACTATCCTATCCATGTGCCTGTCAATTATTTTCTTAAACTCTGCAATAGTAAGAATTAGTAAGAATATCATTGCCTTCAGGTGAAGCTCAAAACAGGTGCAATTTTTCTAGACAGAGCTACAACATGGAAACAGGCTCTTCGACCCAACGAGTCCACACTAGTTCTATGTAGGTATGTTGCAAAGCCTACCTGAAGCGTCGCTGAAAATCTGCCGCTGCGGGTGTGCGCGATTTTGGCGCCGTTTAGAGGGGGGCGGGTTTAAAACGCGATTTTCTCTAGGCTGTTCAAATCGAAGATGTTCAGCCTAGTTAATTATTAACGAAAAATCGCTGGAAGACCCCGTCGCAAAAGCTATTATTAGTTTTAAAGGCCTCTTATAATAGTTATAGTAGTTTAAAAATCAATCTCTAAACCCGCGACCACCAGCAACCGCAGGGTCTCATAGAGCAAATAACTGAAGGTAGGCTGTATATTTTTACATTAAAAAGGGCTTCTTAAGATCCCTTTATACAAAGTTTAATATTGCGAGTAGCTCATTTTGGGCCCATTATATCCCGCAGTATTTTTCTGGGCATTTGGGGGCACAAATCTACCGCAATGTGAACGTTCTAAACCAGCGCGTTCCACAGGGACCCACTGGAAAGCTGATTTAAATGGGCATTTATTTACAGCAATTGAACACTGAATTCCTTCCATTTGGTCTATAAATTAATGTAAATGAGATTTAAAAATCATGTTTTATTGTGAATTATTTGTGAATATTATTTGGACATTTAGGCTATTTAAAAATGTTAATCATTTATTAAGAAATGGATAATGTTTAGATCTAGTAATTGAAGTCTGAAATTAGCTACAATTAGGTAACTAACTAATTATATGCTTTAATTTCAGGTCATCCAAGTAAGATTATTTTATATTTGTTTCAGAATGCTTCAATCTATGATAACTGAAAATTTCATTCAGTTCTCTTAATTTTTAAGAAAGTTATGGGCTTTTGACTGTTCACGATCACAGCTTTTTTGTTATATCCATAGAAAATCAATAGGGAACAAGATGCTCATTTCCGAGTATGAAAATGGCCATAACATTTTAAATACTTGAGATATGAAAGTGAATTAGGTGTCAAATTAAACTTATTTTTATGCTTTATCTGATGGGATAAATTGCAGACTTGATTTTTAAAATCTCAAAATTTTGTAACATTGCTATTCTATGTTGTCCCACTTTCCCGTCCACTCCCTACACCGTGGCAGCAGTTTGTAAAGGTTAATTCACCTGCAAACCCACACGTCTTTGGGATGCCGGAGGAAACCGCAGCACCTGGAGGAAACCCACGCGGTCATGGGGAGAACGTGCCAACTCCACACAGAAAGCATCGAAGACACGGATCAAAGCCGGTGCATCTGGCGCAGTGAGGCAGCAGCACTACCCACTGCACCACTGTCGCCAACCTTTGTGACATCCTGCAATCAACTCCCATTTCCTGATAGCCAAATTGCATCCTAAGTAAGATTGGTGTCAGTGGGTATGGGTAGGTGGGGGGGGGGGGCGATATATGACAACTTTAGAGATACAGTATGGAAACAGACCCTTCGGCCCACCGAGTCATAAGGTCATAAGTGATAGCAGCAGAAATAGGCCCATCAAGTCTACAACATTCAATCATGGCTGATCTATCTCTCCCTCCAAACCCCATTCTCCTGCCTTCTCCCCATAACCCTTGACACCCAAATTAATCAAGAATCTACCTCTCTCTGCTTTAAAAATATCCATTGACCTGGCCTCCACAGCCTTCTGTGGCAAAGAATTCCACAGATTCACCACCCTGACTGAAGAAATTCCTCCTCATCTCCTTCCTAAAGGAACGTGCTTTAATTCTGAGGCTGTGACCACTGGTCCTAGACTCTCCCACCAGTGGAAACATCCTCTCCAAATCCACTCTATCCATATTTCAACGAGGCCCCCCCCCCCCCCCCCCCCCCCCCCTCATCCTTCTAAACTCCGGCGAGGTACAGGCCCAGTGCTGTCAAATGCTCATCATGTTCACCTACTCATTCCTGGGATCATTCTCATAAACTCATAGCCAGCACTAACCAGTCACCCCATACACTGGCACTTAAAATTTACAGAGGCTAATTAACTTACAAACATGTACGCCTTTGGAGTGTGCGAGGAAACCGGAGAAAACCCACGCGGTCGCAGGGAGAACGTGCAAACTCCGTACAGACAGCACCTTTAGTCAGGATCGAACCCAGGTCTCTGGTGCTGTAAGGCAGCAAATCTACCGCTGCACCTCTGAAGTACCACAGCACGGTGGATGGGGCAAACCCATTCAGTCTGCTGGCTTCACGGCCCTCTACCCTCAAGCTCTGTGCCGAACAACCGGCACCGGTCTACACAGACATTTTCAATCAGTCCCTGCAAACCTGCACTGTCCCTGCCTGCTTCAAAGCCAAGGATTACTGGTCTTAATGACTACAGGCCGGTCACACTGACCTCTGTAATCACCTTTCAAGACCCTTGAAAGGCTTGTGCGGGTCCACCTGAAAGATATCACAAACCCCCTGTTAGACCCCCTGCAGTTTGCATATCGGGCCAATAGATCAGTGGATGACACAGTCAATCTGGGCCTGCACTTCATCCTCCAGCACCTAGACCACCAGGGGACCTATGCGAGGATTTGTTTGTAGATTTTAGCTCTGCATTCAACACCATTGTGCCAGAGCTACTACACTCCAAACTTTCCGAGTTGACTGTGCCTGAACCCCTCTGTCGGTGGATCACCAGCTTCCTGACAGACAGGAAGCAGCATGTGAGGCTGGGAAAGCACATCTCGGACCCGCAGACACTCAGCATAGGAGCACCGCAAGGCTGCGTACTCTCCCCTCTCCTCTACTCTCTCTACACCAACGACTGCACCTCCACTGACACCTCTGTCAAGCTTCTCAAGTGTACGGACGACACAACCCTGATTGGACTGATCCAGGTGGGGTGGAATCTGCCTAGACAAGAAGTGTCACAGCTGGCGTCCTGGTGCCATCGCAACAACCTCATGCTCAATGCTCTTAAGACAGTGGAATTGATTGTAGACTTTAGGAGAGCTCCACCTCCCCTCCCCACACTCACCATCAACAACACCACAGTCACATCTGTAGAGTCTTTTAAGTTCCTTGGATTCATCATGTCCAGGGACCTTAAATGGGGGGCTACCATCGACTCCAGTCAAAAAGGCACAACAGAGGATGTACTTCCTGTGGCGGCTGAGGAAGCACAATCTGCCACAGGCAATGATGGTCCAATTCTACACAGCCATCGTAGAGTCTGTCCTCACCTTCTCCATCATGGTCTGGTTTGGCTCAGCCACCAAGCACGACATCCGGAGGCTGCAGCGAATCGTCCGATCAGCTGAGAAGGTTATTGGCTGCAACCTTCCCTCCATTGATGAACTGTACACTGCAAGGGCCAGGAAGCGAGCGGGTAAGATCATCTCTAACCCCTCTCACCCTGGCCACAAACTCTTTGAATCACTTTCCTCTGGAAGGCGACTCCGGACTGTCAAAGCTGCCACAGCCAGACATGAAAACAGCTTTTCTCCATGAGCAGTAGCTCTACTCAACGGCCAAAAGTTTGTAGCCTCCTTTTGCTCTGGTATTTTATTTCATTCTTCACATGTTTAAATTATAATGTTTTATTTTTAATTGTCGACTGTATATCGAGTTGTTACTTGCGAGCAAAGCACCAATGCAAACTCCTTGTATGTATACATGCTTGGCTAATAAAATGTATTCAATTCAATTAAATTCCTTTGCCAGTTTTCAAAGATTGGGGATTAGGGCCAAAAGCCGAGTCAGCAGTTCTCTGTACAGGCAAGAGGCCTTTCAGCATTCATGAACAACAGGTTAGCTACAGTTGGGATTTCTAATCCCCTCAGAGACAGAGCGTTGCAGGGGATCCACAAGGCTTTAACACCAAGTTAATTGAGTTAGAACATAAGTAAAATATACTTTAAAATGATGAGAGGGATAGACAGAGTTGACGTGGATAACCTTTTCCCACTGAGAGTAGGGAAGATTCAAGCAAGGGGACATGACTTGAGAATTAAGGGACAGAAGTTTAGGGGTAACATGAGGGGGAACTTCTTTACTCAGAGAGTGGTGGCTGTGTGGAATGAGCTTCCAGTGAAGGTGGTGAAGGCAGGTTCGTTTTTATCATTTAAAGCCATTTCGACCCTTCTAGTCCGTGCCAAACACGTATTCTCCTAGTCCCATATACCTGCGCTTAGACCATAACCCTCCATTCCTTTCCCGTCCATATAACTATCCAATTTATTTTTAAATGATACAAACGAACCTGCTTCCACCACCTTCACTGGAAGCTCATTCCACACAGCCACCACTCTCTGAGTAAAGAAGTTCCCCCTCATGTTACCCCTAAACATCTGTCCCTTAATTCTCAAGTCATGTCCCCTTGTTTAAATCTTCCCTACTCTCAGTGGGAAAAGCTTATCCACGTCAACTATGTCTATCCCTCTCATCATTTTATAGACCTCTATCAAGTCCCCCCTTAACCTTCTGCTCTCCAAAGAATAAAGCCCTAACTTGTTCAACCTTTCTCTGTAACTTAGTTGCTGAAACACAGGCATCATTCCAGTAAATCTCCTCTGTACTCTCTATTTTGTTGACATCCTTCCTATAATTAGGCGACCAAAATTGTACACCATACTCCAGAATTGGCCTCACCAATGCCTTGTACAATTTTAACATTACATCCCAACTTCTATACTCAATGCTCTGATTTATAAAGGCCAGCACACCAAAAGCTTTCTTTACCACCCTATCTACATGAGATTCCACTTTCAGGGAACTGTGCACAGTTATTCCCAGACCCCTCTGTTCACCTGCATTCTTCAATTCCCTACCATTTACCATGTACGTCCTATTTTGATTTGTCCTGCCAAGATGTAGCACCTCACACTTATCAGCATTAAACTCCATCTGCCATCTTTCAGCCCACTCTTCCAACTGGCATAAATCTCTCTGTAGACTTTGAAAATCTACTTCATTATCCACAACCCCACCTATTTTAGTATCATCTGCATACTTACTAATCCAATTTACCACACCATCATCCAGATCATTGATGTACATGACATCATGCCATGCATCTGCCCACTCCCCCAACCTGTCCAAGTCACTCTGCATTCACATAGCATCCTCCTCACAGTTCACACTGCCACCCAGCTTTGTGTCATCTGCAAATTTGCTAGTTACTTTGAATCCCTTCATCTAAATCATTGACGTATATTGTAAATAGCTTCGGTCCCAGCACCGAGCCTTACGGTGCCCCACTAGTCACTGCCTGCCATTCTGAAAGGGACCCGTTAATCCCTACTCTTTGTTTCCTGTCCGCCAACCAATTTTCTATCCATGTCAGCACACTACCCCCAATACCATGTGCTCTAATTTTGCCCACTTATCTCCTATGTGGGACCTTATCAAATGTTTTCTGAAAGTCCAGGTACACTACATCCACTGGCTCTCCCTTGTCCATTTTCCTAGTTACATCCTCAATAAATTCCAGAAGATTAATCAAACATGATTTCCCCTTCGGAAATCCATGCCGAATCCTGTTACTGCTATCCAAATGTGCCATTATTTCATCTTTTATAATTGACTCCAGCATCTTCCCCACCACCAATGTCAGGCTAACTGGTCTATAATTCCGTTTTCTCTCTCCCTACCCTCCAATCCACAGGAACTGACCTTGAGTCTATAGAACATTGGAAAATGATCACCAATGCATCCACGATATCTAGAGCCACTTCCTTAAGTACCCTGGGATGCAGACCATCAGGCCCTGGGGATTTATCAGCCTTCAGTCCCATCAGTCTACCCAACACCATTTCCTGCCTAATGTGGATTTCCTTCAGATCCTCCGTCACCCCAGATCCTCTGGCCACTAGTATATCAGGAAGATTGTTTGTGTCCTCCTTAGTGAAGACGGATCCAAAGTACCTGTTCAACTCATCTGCCATTTCCTTGTTCCCCATAATAAATTCACCTTTTTCGGTCTACAAGGGTCCAACTTTGGTCTTAACTATTTTTTTCCTCTTCACATACCTAAAGAAGCCTTTACTATCCTCCTTTATATTCTTGGCTAGCTTACCTTCATACCTCATCTTTTCTCCCCGTATTGCCTTTTTAGTTATCTTCTGTTGCTCCTTAAACATTACCCAATCTTCTGGCTTCCCGCTCATCTTTGCTACGTTATACTTCTCTTTAATTTTTATACTGTCCCTGACGTCCCTTGTCAGCCACGGTCGCCCCTTACTCCCCTTGGAATCTTTCTTCCTCTTTGGAATGAACTGATCCTGCACCTTCTGTATTATTCCCAGAAATACCTGCCATTGTTGTTCCACTGTCATCCCTGCTAGGGTATCTTTCCAGTCAACTTTGGCCAGCTCCTCCCTCATGGCTCCATAGTCCCCTTTATTCAACTGTAACACTGACACCTCCGATTTACCTTTCTCCCTCTCCAATTGTAGATTAAACGACCATATTATGGTCACTATTTCCTAATGGCTCCGTAATCTCAAGTTCATTTATCAAATCTGGTTCATTACATAACACTAAATCCAGAGTTGCCTTCTCCCTGGTGGGCTCCAGTACAAGCTGCTCTAAGAATCCATCACGGAGGCACTCTACAAACTCCCTTTCTTGGGGTCAAGTACCAACCTGATTTTCCCAGTCTACCTGCATGTTGAAATCTCCCATAACAACCACAGCATTACCTTTACTACATGCCAATTTTAACTCCTGATTCAACTTGCACCCTATATCCAGGCTAGTTTGGGGGCCTGTAGATGTCTCATTAGGGTATTTTTACCCTTACAATTCCTTAGTTCTATCCCCACTGACTCCACATCTCCTGTTTCAATGTCACCCAAGGGACTGAATTTCATTCCTCACCAACAGAGCTACCCCACCCCCTCTACCCACCAGTCTGTATTTTCGATAGGAGGTATACCCTTGAATATTCAGTTACCAGCCCTGGGCCTCTAAGCTCCAGCAAGTACAGGCCCAGTGCCATCAAACACTCACCATAAGTTAACCCACTCATTCCTGGGATCATTCTTGTAAACCTCCTCTGGACCCTCTCCAGAGCCAGCACATCCTTCCTCAGATCTGGTGCCCAAAATTACTGGGTTAACCAGTCAGCGACCATTCAAACATTGTTATGGGGGAATCAAAAGGGAGCAGTTGTTTTCCAAAATAGAATTAATGTATTTTCCAAGAAGACGGATTTTTATTAGAGATGCAGCTAAAGACAAAAAGTACAGAACAATCTTGTAAAGGAGAATCTTGTTTATTCACTATACAAAGGAGAAAACAGCATTAATAGCTGCAAATTATTGATTTATAGACAAATATGCATAATTCTGTCAACCAGCTCACGACGACATACCTGTAACATACCAACCTGAAAGCACAAGAAGCAGCTGGTCAGAACCAAACCACCTGGGAGAAACCTCCAAACCACATCCTCCCATCAGGTTAAAATGTCACAGCAGTAGTCAAGGATTAGACGACTGATGTTAAAGCACCCATCCCTTTTCAAATGGTCACGAGTTTGCTCCACATTACTGGCTGTGGTAATCACTCCAAATAGAAATTGTCTTTTGAGAAAAAATGACCTGCATTAGAAACATGGTTGCAGAAATATATAATTGTGAGCCTTGTACCACCGAGTCACAAATTCCTTGGAATCCAATGTGCGCGGACAATCCTGGGTGCAGTCTTCACTGCCAGTCCGTCGCCTGCTTTCCAAACCAGATTTTCAGTGTGGAAAAAATATATATATTCAGCTGCCCAGGGCAGATTCATTGGCCCAAGTGTGCAGATATAGTCAATCTTCCTTTAAAAAAATGATTTTATTCCTCTTCGCTCTCGTTCTCTGTGTGCAAGTCCTCTCCGGAGTCTTCACTGACTTCTTTATCAATGTTCATTTTTGGGTCGTCCGCACGCTCTTCTTTCTCTTCTTCCCAGTTTTCCTAAGTTTAGAAACATTGAACATTTGGTGTTACAAAGTTTCCCAGTTTATCCACCGTGAAACTATGAAAAGTGCCCAAAAATTATACATTTTAATTTTATATGATTACCACCCTGTTGCAGCTTTACAAAAAAGTAGCTTTCATGGTTTAGTTTAATTTGGAGATATAGCGTGAAAACACACCCCTCGGACGACCGAATCCAGCAATCCCCGCACACTAGTTCTACCTTACACACTGGGACAAATTTACAGAAGCCTAAGCTTCACCCATCAGCGTTCTCCAGAGATGCTGCTTGACCCGCCGAGTTTACTCCACTTGTCTCTTTTTAGAAACATAGAAAATAGGTGCAGGAGGCCATTCGGCCCTTCGATAGGGAACGATCATGGCTGATCGTCCCCTATCAATAACCTGTGCCTGCCTTCTCCCCATATCCCTTGACTCCACTAGCCCCTAGAGCTCTATCTAACTCTCTCTTAAATCCATCCAGTGACTTGGCCTCCACTGCCCTCTGTGGCAGGGAATTCCACAAATTCACAACTCTTTGTGAAAAAGTTTTTTCTCACCTCAGTCTTAAATTCTCCCCTTGATTCTAAGACTGTGGCCCCTGGTTCTGGACTCGCCCAACATTGGGAACACTTTTCCTGCATCTAGCTTGTCCAGTCCTTTTATAATTTTATATGTTTCTATAAGATTCCCACTCATCCTTCTAAACTCCAGACAAGCCTAGTCTTTTCAATCTTTCCTCATATGACAGTCCCACCATCCCAGGGATCAATCTTGTGAAGCTACGCTACACTGCCTCAATCACAAGGATGTCCTTCCTCAAATTAGGAGACCAAAACTGGACACAGTACTCCAGATGAGGTCTCACCGGAGCCCTATACAACTACTTTTGTGTGCAAAGTAATTAAGCGATGGCCAATTCACTCCGATTTCTGAGCACCCACTGAAGCAAGGGTGAACCACCAAGTGGGAAATTAGTCTTATCCGATCGTAGCAAGAGCAATCCCATCAGTATCACACCAAACTTAGTCTCCTCTTTTAAAGGGTGAATTCTATGAGTGGTACAGTGTGGAAACGGGCCCTTCGGCTCAACTTGCCCACACCGACCAACTTGCCCCATCAACACTAGTGTCACCTGACTGCGTTTGGTCCACATACCTCCAAACCTTTCCTATCCATGTACCTGTCCAAATATTTTTGTTTTTTTTAACCGTTATGATTGTGCTGTTATCTAAAACATTATTTATATGTCCCCAACAGCACGGAAACAGGCCATCTCGGCCCTTCTAGTCCGTGCCGAACACTTACTCTCGCCTAGTCCCATCTACCTGCACTCAGTCCATAACCCTCCATTCCTTTCCCGTCCATATACCTATCATCTCTCATCTTGATGTACACCTCTATAAGATCCTCCCTCATCCTCCTGCTCGCCAAGGAATAAAGTCCTAGCCTGCTCAACCTCTCCCTAACACTCAGGCCCTAGAGTTCTGGCAACATCCTCGTAAATCTTCTCCTCCAGCTTAACAGCAACTTCCGATAACAGGGTGACCAAACTGCATTAATGATTCTGAGAAACTTGCATCGGATTCGTGATCCTCCATCAACTCATCTTCGGAGTTTTCATCTTCCGATGATTCTAGCACAGAAACAAAATAAATCAGTGTCAGTGTACAGCAACACAGGCGGTATTTTTACAACCCCTCCCTTGTCACGCACCAGGACGGAAGGGATTGCTGCCGTAGGCGCCAGCCAAGGGGTGGCTGGTAGGGTATTAATGAAAAGCAATAATATTCTTAACAAACATTTGAGGGGAAAGAATCGGGCAGGAATTTGGGAGTGTTTTAAGAGCAATTAATATCGTTAGCTTTCCAACGGGAGATTCTTGAATTTGAATTTGATTTTTGAATTTGATTCCTTTATTGTCATTCAGACCTTTTGGTCTGAACAAAATTACGTTGCCTGCAGTCATACACAGTAACAATAAATAACAAAACATACAATAAACACAAATTAACATCCACCACAGTGAGTTCACCAAGCACCTCCTCACTGTGATGGAGGCAAAAGTCTTAGTCTCTGTCTCTTCCCTCCTTGTTCTCTCACATTCTAGTCTCATAATGAAGTTAGAGAAGCTACTGCAATGGAAGAAGGTTTAGGAGTGAAAAGTTTTGGACCCTTGTTCAGACTGATTGTTATATGGGGGGGGGGGGGGGTTAGGCTGGACAAAACACGTCCATGCATCCCTTCATTATCACCTCCTCCACAGCTGAGAATGGACCATTGTGGGCTCCATCTTTCTTTGGTCATTGGTGCCAGCTCTGATTTGTTCTAAACCTTTTCATTCCTCCTTCCCCCCCCCCCCCCCCCCCCCCCCCCCCCCCTCCCGGACTCCGTCTGAAAAAGGGTCGACCTGAATCGTCACCCATTCCTTCTCTCCAGAGATGTTGCCTGTTCCGCTGAGTTACTCCAGAATTTTATGTCTATCGTCGGTGTAAAACAGCATCTGCAGTTCCTTCCCACACGTGATAGGTTAAGAGGCACGGAGGGTTTTGATGGACGGATGGGTGGACAAAGGCCAGAGATGAAAATGAGACGGAAAAAAATGGTGCCAGATAAAAGAGAGAAGTGGAATGAGATGCAAAGCCAGAGGGAGGAACATAGGTGGAAGTGGATGGAGGGAGGGGACAGTGGAAGAAATGTGTGCACACTGGGATGGGGGTGCAGGAAAGGATGGGGGGGGGGGTTTGGGGAAATGGTCTCTGGCTGGCAGTTATTACATTTCATCTTTTTTCCCCTTATTTTGAGGAAAACATTCACAAAGGTGGTCATTTTTAGTTTTATAAAGGAACAGTAAAACAGTAGTGAATTTGCAAGTTAAATGCTGCGAGGTGCACATAACATTGCAGTGTTACTGTGTTCTTTTATTCAATCCGAGCTGCCACAGGGAAGGCAGGCAGAAAGCGCAAAGAAACTTAATCTTGCATCTCAGTAAAAATGACCTGCAAAGCTAGTGTCAAACTTGCGGCCTGTCAATAGATGCATTATCAGCCACGCACTCTGTTGCAGAAAATGCCTTTCGTTTTGTTTGTCACGTGTACCGATGTACAGTGAAAAGCGAGACACAGAATGCTGGAGTAACTGAGCAGGACAGGCAGCATCTCTGGATAGAAGGAATGGGTGACAATTCGGGTCGAGAAGGGTGACCTTTCGGGTCCCGAAACGTCACCCATTCCTTCTATCCAGAGATGCTGCCTGTCCTGCAGTTACTCCAGCATTCTGTGTCTAACTTCGGTGTAGACCCACTTCTGCAGTCCCCTCCTACAGTGAACATTTTTTAGTTGCATGCTATCCAGGCAGCGACAAGATTATACATTATTACAATCGAGCTGTCCAGTGTACATACAGGACTGGAAGAACATGTAAGGTATAGTCCAGTAAAGTCCAATTAGATAGTCCAACTAATCGTATAAAATATGGACAGCAGAAGTCTATTATTCTCAATTATTCCACAGCATCCTGAAAGATATAATTCCAATAGTGACGTTTACTCCAGTTGTTTTACTCTCCTGATTCAGGGAGTTTCTTCCTAGCCATTATCAGGTAACTGAACTCTCCACTCACCAACTAGAGTATGGTCCTGACCTCCCATCTGCCTCGTTGGAGAACACCGAATTATCTTTAATCGTTTATCTTGCACTAAATGTTGTACCCTTTATCTATACACTGTGGACAGCTTTATTGTAATCATGTGTAGACTTTTCCTTTGACTGGATAAAACAAGCAAAACATTTTTCTCTGTGCCTCTACACTGGAAACGTCACCTATTCCTTCTCTCCAGAGATGCCTGACCCGCTGAGTTACTCTAGCACTTTGTGTCTCCCACCAGAAGCCAATGCCTTCAGTCCCGAGCCCCCAAATTTCAATTCCTCAACCTACCCATCCCTGCATCCTGCCATTCCTTAAACAAAAACAAATTCTCCACAAAACAAGCCCCACCCATGTGTGCCTTTTCCCACATTCTCCTTCAGTTCCATTATAACCCCCATTACACGCGCTTCTTGTTTGATATGACCTATTAACAGCGCATTCACATGTGTGTGACTGGGCATTGTTACTTTAAACAAACTGCAATATCTTTTATGAACCACAATATCTTGTATGATCTACAATATCTTGGTACGTGATGATAAACCAGCACCAATACCACCGTACTTTTCTTTATCTGGTCTTTCTCTGTAGCTATAACACTGTGGCAATCGGTCTCCTTTTTCTTTGCACCATCCGCTGTATGTGCATTTCACACACATATGGCACAATTTGCCTGGGCAGCGGCAAAAAGTATTTCCAATGCAACTGGGTACATCACAGTAAACGTAACTGAGCTACCGAGAATGCAAGACACACAGACTCACATGGACGCGCACACACACACACACACACACAATGTCCACTGTTCGTGCTTACCTTCTGCATAAACTAGTTTTGCTGTTTGGTTGACGGTGCTTGCATCCTGCACACGCTGTGATGCTGCAACCTAAATGATATCAAAACATCCACTAAGTTCACAAATGTTACACTGGCAATCACAAGAATGTACATTCGAGCCAAGCAGGACCTTCATGATAAACAAGAGGTGCAAGGGACACTGACGTACTTGATTTGTGGGTTACATTTAGGCCTTTCAGGAAAATAACCTGGAGCCATTATAGTGCTTTTGAAATGTCATTATCTTCGTGTAAGAATTGCACAAACCTGATAATCTACTTTTGTTTCCGTACGGTTGCACCAGAAAGCATGGAACACCCCCCTTACTAGTCTTCAAGATAATACAATATCTTTAAAAGAGCAATTATGGAGAAAAGGAAAGGGCGACGTTTCAGGTCGAGACCAATGTTTCGAGCTGAGACCCTTCTTCAGAGGATAAAGAAGTGCCTCGACCCAAAACATTGCCCATTCCATTTCTCCAGAGATACTGCCTGTCCCGCTGAGTTACTCCAGGTTTTTGTGTCTATCTTCGGTTTAAAGCAGTTCCTTCCTATAATATCTTTACATCCGCCTGTGAGGACAGACTTGGTTTAATGCCTAATTTGAGGTAATGCACTGCCAAGCAATGTCCCACTTTCTCAGCATTACATTACGGTGTCAGCCTGGACTACGACCAAGTCTCCGCAAAGTAAATTGACCCCTTGAACCTTTGACTCGGGAGGCATAACATTCTAACAGAAGCAATCAAGAATGGATGAACCAACCTACAGCAGATATTTGAGATGCTGCCAATTGACGTCCTGGTAGCTGGAACTGCATCCTAACAGCCGCCCACTGTGCAGTCCTCTTAGGGCGGCACGGTGGCGCAGTGGTAGAGTTGCTGCCTTACAGCGCCAGAGACCCGGGTTCGATTCTGACTACGGGTGCTGTCTGTATGGAGTTTGTACGTTCTCCCTGTGAGCCTGTGGGTTTTCTACAGGTGTTCCGGTTTGTATGTTACATAGAAAATAGGTGCAGGAGGAGGCCATTGGGCCCTTCGAGCCAGCACCGCTCATTCATTGTGATCATCCCCAATCAATAACCCGTTCCTGCCTTCTCCCCATATCCCTTGATTCCACCAGCCCCTGGAGCTCTATCTAACTCTCTTAAATCCATCCAGTGATTTGGCCTCCACTGCCCTCTGTGGCAGGGAATTCCACAAATTCACAACTCTCTGGGTGAAAACGTTTTTTCTTAAATGGCCTCCCCTTTATTCTAAGACTGTAGCCCCTGGTTCTGGACTGGCCCAACATTGGGAACATTTTTCCTGCATCTAGCAGGAAATGGCTTCTGTAAAATGTCCCTAGCATGTAGGATAGTGCTAGCGTACGGGGTGATCGCTGGTTGGCGCGGACTGGGTGAGTTGATGTCCGGTTTCCTCATGGTATTCCTAAAGTAATACCTTTACGACCCATTATAGATAAACGCAAGCAAGCGCCATAAATTGTACCGTACCGCACCATGAATAAAATGGTCGACACCTTGACTACTACACTATTTTAGCGCTTGCTTTTTGTGGTGCACAATGATTTAGACTTCATTTGTCAGAGCTATTCAAAACTGTTTGTGTGGTTAGCAGAGTCACAAGCTACAGGCCGAGGTCAACCTGCACACTATTCAAGTAGGCAGAAGATTGACAATAAAAGGCTCATTAGGCTAAGTATGTGGTAATGCACTTTGGAAGGCAAACAAGAATCGGAACACACAAATGCTACGATGAGAGATTAAAATGTATGAACAAATGCCTGAAAGCACCGCGCAGAGAGATTACCTACCGAAGAAAGCAAGTAGAATCATTTATAAGAGAAGGAATGTGTGATGTTTCGGATCTCGTCCCGAAACGTCACCCATTCCTTCTCTCTAGAGATGCTGCCTGTTACTCCAGCATTTTGTGTCTATCTTCGGTTTAAACCAATATCTGCAGTTCTTTCCTACACAGAATAATTTTTTAATTCCCTGTGGCATACAATAATAAGTTACGCTAGGCCCTAAATACAGTCTAATTACTATGAGGAGAAAGAAAGAATCACAACATTTTCCTGGATGTTGCTATGACTGAAGAATCTTAAGCATTAAGAAATATTAGCCAAGTTGGAACTGTTTTCATTGGACAGAAGGTGGATAAATTAAAAAAAAGCGTAACCAACAACATTTTACAGGATGTCGCCACGACTGAAGTATTTTAACCACAAAGATATATTAGCCAGTCTGTAGTGGTTTTCTATGGACAGAATAGATTGAATCAGGTATAAAAATATTCTAAGAATCTAGCTTTGCGTAGAAAATCATCAGGGGTCCCAGATCGGAGGGGAGGCTGGCTGGACTATGGTGCCTTCCTCACCTTGGTGCCACTGTGTTGTGTCGTGGACTTTCTGTGTTTGTGCTTTTCTTTTTTTAATTCAATTTTATTTTTAATATGTTTTATTATTTATTATTTATTTATTTTTATGATACTGCCTGTAAGGAAAATTCATTTTGTTGTCTCTAATTGACAATAAATTTGAATACAATACAATACAATTTAGAATAGTGGGTGGTATTGGAGGAATGTCGAGCAGGGAAACCTTTTCCTCAGGGCTTGGTGGCGGGGGTCTGGAATTCACCACAGTAATGAGTGGCGGTAGCACAAGCTCTCACGGTTTAAACATACCTGGGTATACACCGGAAACAAAGTGGAGACTTGGGAACTGAGATTGGGCTGGATAGCTTTTAAATTCTCCAACTTTAGGTAACTAACCTTGACCCCACTCTCTTCCCTTTGCCCATTTCTCCCCCACCCGAGCCAACTACACAAGTTCATACGTTCACATGTCATTGGAGCAGTATTAGGCCATTCCGCCCATCGAGTCGACTCCGCCATTCAATCATGGCTGATCTATCTCTCCCTCCCAAACCCTCTCCTCATAACCTGTGACACCCGTACTAATCAAGAATCTATCAATCTCCGCTTTAAAATACCCACTGACTTGGTTTCCACAGCCGTCTGTGGCAATGAATTCCACAGATTCACCACCCACTGGCTAAAGAAATTCCTCATCTCTTTCCTAAAGGTACATCCTTTTATTCTGAGGATGTGCTCATTGGTCCTAGACTCTCCCACCAGTGGAAACACCATCTCCACATCTATCCAGGCCTTTCACGAATCCTCAGGCTTCACAATTTGCACCACTTCTATTCTTATCTCACACCATTTGTCTTTTCACCTCCAGCCTGTGCCCAACCATCTGCCTAAGATCACCCCCCCCCCCAAGCTGTATTACCTATAATTTACCAGGCTTTACCCTGCCCCTCCTCCTCCTCCCCGCCCCCCCCCCCTCTCTCTCTCCCCCCTCCACCAGTCAGTCTGAAGAGTCCCAATTTTAGGTAACTACCCCAACCATGTATCTAGACACTGCCCAACCCGCTGAATTACTCCAGCACTTTTGAATCGTTTAAAAAAAAAATACTAAATGTCGGCCATCTATTGTTTTGAGATTGTAAATGGCTTTCCTTTCCGCTGAACGCCATTGGGATGACGAGTCTTACCTGCGCACTGAGGAGATAAAGCTTGCCGTGCAAGCGAGACAGCTTCTGCAGGGTCTTCACTCTGCTCTCCATCAGCTGGTACAACACGCCGAGTTGTGGCACAAGGTCAGGCAGCTGCAGAGTCAAATCATCCATGTTAGCGCACGCGCCCAGGAGCAGCCACAGCAAAGCTTGGCTAAAGTGAAAGCACACTGACTGATGAAGTTCCACATGTACACAGTACTTAACAAGTGCTGTGTGTAGGAAGGAACTGCGGATGCTGGTTTAAACCGTAGACACACAAAGCTGGAGTAATTCAGCGGGACCGGCAGCATCTCTGGAGAGACGGAATAGCTGACGTTTCAGGTCGAGACCCATAACCCACGAGTGGTGAATCTGTGGAATGGGTGGTGAATCGCTGGTTTAGAAGGATGAGGGGGAACATCATTGAAACTAACGCGTAGGATGCGAAATTGGGACAGCATAGAACTAGTATTCACGAGTGATTGATGATCTGTGGGGACTCTGTGGAACAAAGAGCCTGTTTCCACGCTGTATCTCCAAAAACACACTTGTACGCTGGCAGACATGGCGTTAACAAGATATGGTCTTGCACTTACGCACATGAGCAAGTTCTCTCTCTCTCTCTAATATCAACTCCGTCCATACATCACACGACCACGTGAGCAGCCAACTACTCGCAACCTCTCCTCTTCTCCCTTCTCTTTCAGGCAGAAGATACACATGCTTGTAAACAGGTACCGCCAGATTGAAGAGCAGCTTCCACCCCGCTGCTATCAGACTTTTGAAGCATACATCATATGGCAAAGGAGTAATGCTCAACTTGCTGTTCCCTTTCGTTGCGGCCCTTGCACTTTTTTAAATCTGCATTTACTCTGTAGGTGTAATACAATATTCTGCACTCTTGTCTCCTTTGTCTCGTACACTACCTGCGCAGCACGGTGGTGCAGCGGTAGAGTTGCTGCCTTATAGCGCCAGAGAGCCGGGTTCAATCCTGACTCCAGGTGCTGTCTGTAAGGAGTTTGTGCGCTCTCCCTGGGACTACCTGGGTTTCCTCCGAGTGCTCCAGGTTTCTCCCACATTCTAGTCGTTCAGGTTTGTAGGTTAATTGGCTTCTGGCTAGTGTATAGGGTGATCGCCAGTCTGTGTGGACTCGGCGGGCCTGTTTCCACTCTCTATCTCTAAATCAAACCTAATGAACTCATGCACGGTCTGATTTGCCTGGATAACACGCTAAACAGTTTTCACTATCTCTGTAAACGTAACAATGCCAATGTCACAAAATGATAGCAGAAGATAAGTCTAAATATTGACTCTGTTTTCCTCGATTCAATCCGACCTGCCATTGGGAGAGCAAGCAGAAAGCGCGAGGAAATTAATCTTGCACTTTAAGTAAACCAGAGAGCCACTGTTGATGCTTCATGGCTGTCAATAAGTGCATTATCAGCTTGTCTTCTAACTGTTAATAAGCTACAAGCTAAAAGATTTCATGCTTTAAAGGTGAGTTTATACATTCTATATCACCTGGAAAATCAGTCTTGGTTGAAAGACTGATTTCATTGAAACAGCAAGGAGATAGCCTCTTCATTCCACTGAGTCCACACTGTCCATCGATCACCTGTTCACACTAGTTCTGTTATCCCGCTTTAACATTAATTCCCGACACAACAGGGGCAATTTACAGAGATACGCAGCATGGTAACATAGTTCAGCCCACCAAATCCACACCAACCAACCATCGATCCTCAGTTTACACGAGTTCTGTTATCCCATTTTCGCATCCACTCCCTACAAACTGACAGCAACTTCTGAAGGCTAATCAACCTACAAACCTGCACGTCTTTGGGGCGTGGGAGGGAAACCGCAACACCCGAAGGAAACCCACGCGGTCACAGGGAGAACGTGCAAACGGTCAGGCAACTGTTCTACCAGCTTCACCATCGTGCACCCCTAGCCAAGTGCAACGTGCCTTTGCTGACACAAAGTGTGAACGTCCACGGTTGGCGCTAGCTCTTAAGTGGTGACTCACTCACAGCGAAGGGAGCGATGATCGTCGTGTGATAAATTGTGTTTGGTTTTCAGTTTGAGGCGGGGGGGGGGGAAACGCAGGAGAGGATGACAGCGACATGAGTTGGTCAAGCTGACCTGGCTGAGTTAGCAGAAAAGACAGGAGGTGAGCAGTGGTAGAAGGGAATTCATGACACTCAGCAAAAATGTATCCCAGCGTGGAAAAATCCCAAGGGATGGACTTACTGTAGATAAAAAGGAGGCATGTTGGGTGAAGACAGCCTTTAGCCACCGGACCATTAACAAAGCACTAGGAGTAAAAGAAAGGGAAAAGTCATTAAATATGAGCAAAAGCCACAAAACAATCACAGCTAATGACCAAGACCAAGTTGCATTGAAATGGAGTATAGTTTTGAAATACAGCGTGGAAGCAAGCCCTTCGGCCCGCCGAGTCTGCGCAATCCAACACCAGTTCTATCCTACACTCTAGGTACAATTTACCGAAGCCAATTAACCTACAAATCTGCACGTCTTTGGACTGTGGGAGGAAACTGGAGCCCCCGGAGAAAACCCACGCAGTCGCAGGGAGACTGTAAAACTACGTACAGACAGCAGCCGTAGTCAGGATCAAACCTGGGTCTCTGGCGCTGAGAGGCAACAACTCTACCGTTAGGTCACTGTGCCGTCTATGAGAAATGAGATGCACTGATCCCTAAGCTTGTCAGAATGCAGGGGATATCTCAAAATATACAGCTTGTCCATGCTATAGCAGAAATTCCATCCAACCTCAGCACTACAATTCAGTCTTAAAATTAAACCAATTCTTCCCTCTAGATATCAACAGATTAAACCATAGCCCACATCTGCTGATCTTCGTTTTGGGCTGGCAGCCATTTGCCAGAGAGAGCCAGTGTTGTTATAACTGTTGCAACTTGTAACACTGGCAAAATCATTGTGATCTTCATGCTCTCTACAGCTCTGCAGTGATGACTCGATAAGGACTGGCACTGGAATTCGGATTAAGTGGGCGGGCTCGAGTTGATAGGATTTCCTGCTGCCTTGCTCTGATCTCCTATCTGATATTTAATGCTGATATCAATGTTTTAACAAAATAAAAATCACTCTTTTTAATAAAGTGACCATTTAATGAAGACAGGTAACACAGCATTGAGAAAACACAGGTCAAAAGCAACATTAAATTTAGAATAAATGATTCTTGACAAGTTCTTTAGTAACTTGTCAGTTTCTTTGTTGAACTAAATTAAGGCGCATGTTGCAATCAAAAGCGCTTGAACAATTGGTTGGGAAGAAAGCCAAACTGTAAGAAAGACGACTGCGCCTCCTTTTCAAGAGCAGCCAGCTCTTGCACGGTCGGTGCCAAAGCATCAACATGACCCTTAGGCATCACTAGGCTGCATGGCTGAATACAGAAAACCCTCACTTTAACGGACAAAGGTACGGGGGGGGGGGGGGGGGGCAAGAGAGTGATGGTGTCTGTTATTGCTGATTGTCTGCTTTTACCGAGCGAGGGGGGTAAAATCTAACCCAAGGCTGGGAGGGTGCGCTGGGGGACGGGCCCGGTACTCTCTGGTGCAGCGGCAGAGTTGCAGCCTTACAGCGCCAGAGAGCCGGGTTCAATCCTGACTCCAGGTGCTGTCTGTAAGGAGTTTGTGCGCTCTCCCTGTGACCACATGGGTTTCCTCCGAGTGCTCCAGGTTTCTCCCACATTCTAGTCGTTCAGGTTTGTAGGTTAATTGGCTTCTGGCTAGTGTATAGGGTGTTCGCCAGTCTGTGTGGACTCGGCGGGCCTGTTTCCACTCTGTATCTCTAAATCAAACCTAATGAACTCATGCACGGTCTGATTTGCCTAGATAACACGTTAAACAGTTATCATTATCTCTGTAAACGTAACAATGCCAATGTCACAAAATGATAGCAGAAGATAAGTCTAAATATTGACTATGTTTTCCTCTATTCAATCCGACCTGCCATTGGGAGAGCAAGCAGAAAGCACGAGGAACTTAATCTTGCACTTTAAGTAAACCAGAGAGCCACTGTTGATGCTTCATGGCTGTCGGTAAATGCATTATCAGCTTGTCTTCTAACTGTTAATAAGCTACAAGCTAGAAGATTTCATGCTTTAAAGGTGAGTTTATACATTCTAATTTAACCCAAGGCCGGGAGGGTGCACCGGGGGATGAGCCCGGTACACACGCTGACTTCATACTGCTCACTCCCTCTGCTCCCACAAGCGGAAGCTGCTGCCACCGGGCACCAGCTCACTGGATAACTGGAGGAAGGGTGCAACGGGAGCCTTGGTCTGCTATAACCAAAATCTGTTATATAGAGGTCCGTTATTGCAAGGGTTTACTGTATTTAGAACAAGAGGCATCTTAAAGCCAGAGTCTCTCTCAATGTGCTGACAGGAGCTGGCAGCACTTTGATGCAATCGACTTACGGCTGAACACTACCAACTCCAATGCCTAGGTTGCACGAGGGACTTTGGGCTTTGTTTAGTCTTGCACTATATTGGGTCTTTTATTTATTGAACTTTTTGCAGTTCATTTAATGTATTATCTATCGAGGACTGTTGCGCTGCTGCAAGTAAGGATTTAATTGTTCCATTTCAGTACATATGACAATACAACACTCTCAGCTCTGGATAATGGGGCCAGAAACTCTGTTAATCCTCCAGACATAAGAAGCCTAATGGCCCTGTCCCACTTAGGTGATTTTTTAAATGACTACAGGCAACTAGACTGTTGCCACATGGTCGCCTGTATGGTCGTGAGTAGTCTCCTCAGTCGCCCAAAGAGTCGCAGCATCTTTCTGGTCGCCGCTGGATTTTCAACATATTGAAACATTTTCGGCGACAGCGGCGACCGTGGGTTTGATACCAATGAGCGTAGCTTGACGTAGGTGCTGTCGTAGGTTGTTGCCAGGTTAACGTAGGTTGCGGCCAGGATGTCGTAGGTTGTTGCTAGGTTAACGTCGGTTGCCGCCAGGATGTCGTAGGTTGTCGCTGGTGCTGACTTCGGTGAATTCCATTGTCGTATTAGCCAGCAGTTGCTTAAAAATCGCCTGTGGAACAGGCCCATAAAGGTACAAGCACCAGAACACAGCAGCATGACGTTTGCCGGCCACATGCCAGTGCGCAGACACTGCTGGGGTACTGGGTGATGGTTTGAACACCCAACCTGCTGTGCCACATCACCCGGTTAGCAAGCATGCAAAGATTACACAGCTAAAAACGGCAGTGGAATGGACAAAAAATAAGAGCAAAATTAAAAACTCACCCGTAAGGATGACCTTGCAATCGTCTTGTGATCTGGAGGGGGAGGGGGGGGGGAAAGAATATATTATAAAGTTGATGGCACATTGTCCGTCATCAATTACATCCACATAGAAGGACAGGTGACCAAGCAGCATTATGTGTGGTTATGTTCACCTGCTTCCAACTGTGTAGTCAAGATTGGAGAGAATGGAAACTCAGGATGTTTCATCATGACATAAAGGAGGCTGTTTCAATTGATCGAAAACATGCAACGCTGAACAATCCCATTCCCCTCACAATATTAACCCTGCAATCTACTCTTGCTGTATTTCATTCAATTCTCTTGATTATCCCACTGACCAATATACTCGGATCAATTTACAGTGGCCGGGAGTGCCATTGGTACTATCACAATGTTTAAGAAGCATTTAGACAGGCACATGTATAGGATAGGTTTGGAGGGATATGGGACAAATGCAGGCATGCGGGACTAGTGTAGATTGGACACAATGGTGGATGTGGGCAAGTTGGGCCGAAGGCCTGTTTCCATGCTGAATGACTATGATGGAATGAAGTCTAATGCAAGCACTATATTTTACATTACATTTACATTAAAAAAATCAAGCTATTACATCATGTTATTTGGCAGTGTTCAATTTTCTAGTACAATTCAGAAATATTAACTGCCATGGTAACAACCATGCGGCATTACATTGACACAGTATTTACAGCCGACATGGTCAAACTGAATAGGCGATAAATCCATTTTTCATACAAAGAGGAAAGATCATCTCGAGCCAGAAACTTCACAATTGAATCACGCACAGCAGAAACACCCCATGCAAATCACTGGGTGGTCTTAAATCAACGATAGATGAATCACCCCAACTCCTCCACCCCTGCCCTTCATAATACAGCGATAGAGCTGTTATGCACAGACATGGAAACCTCCACCCAATTCAGCCATGCCCACCAAGTTGTCTCACTGAGCTTGTCCCAGTTGCCAGAGCCTGACCCAGATCACTCTACTTTCATAGAAACATAGAAAATAGGTGCAGGATTAGGCCATTCGAGCCTGCACCGCCATTCAATATGATCATGGCTGATCATCCAACTCAGTATCCTGTACCTGCCTTCTCTCCATACCCCCTGATCCCTTTAGCCACAAGGGCCACATCTAACTCCCTCTTAAATATTTCCCTCTACACATACTGTCTTAAGTGCCTTTTAAAAGCCATCATTGTTTCTGCATCTACCTCTGATCGTGCACCAACATACAGTAATTGCGTGCTTTCTAACTGGATATTACTGTGCAGGAATAATATCGTTACACGCGAGTACAACAGAACAAAGAAAAATCAGGCTATAATATGGGATATTTTAGTTTAATTTTATTGACACGTGTACCAAGGTAGTGAAAAGCTTTGTGACGTGCTATCCAGCCAGCAGAAAGGGAGCACCCATGGGTAACCCACACAGCCACGAGGAGAAGGTGCACGCTCCATGTAGGCAGCACTAAACGTTCAGATTGAACCTGGGCCTCTGACACAACGAGGCAGCAGCTCTACGAGATGTGCCGCTGTGCTACCCTGAACACCGTGACTATTGTGTTGCTATCTGAAGCTCATTCACTTCACATACACATCACCCCATGAATAAGTTGCCCCAAGCCCTCTTTAGATCTTTCCTCTTTCACATTCATATAAGCCCTCTAGTTTTAGTCTCTCTTATCCTGGGAAAAAAGGCCCCTTTCACCTTTCTATGCCCCTCAAATTTAAATGATTGTGGCTATTCACCGCTGCAAGGTGAGCTCACAGCCCCTCCTGCACTCCAGGGAAAAGTAATCCCAGTTTAACCAGCCTCTCCTTGTAACAATCTCGACCCCAATAAAATCCTTGTGAATCTTTTTTTTGCACCCTTTCCAGTTTAAGGACATCCTTCCTGCAGCAGGGCAGCCAGAACTGCACCCAGTACTCTATATGTGGCGTTATCAACGGCCTGTGCCGCTGTACGATGAACTTGTATATCTGAACGACCTGCAACTGTGCGCTTGAACAAGCAAAGCCACCCCCAACATTGTATTTTAAGACACTGAAGTGGTTAATCAGAGTGGAAAATCTGACACCATGGTGTTAAAATAACTGCACCTGCAAGACTATGTAGAAAGACCAGAGACACAAGAGGTTGCAGATGGTGGAATCTGGAGCAACAAACAATCTGTCGGAGGAACTCAGCAGCTGAAGCAGAATCTGCAGCTGAACGGTTTGGGTTGAAACCTTGCATACTGGAAACACAGGAAGGCTGCTTGCCTCGAGTCTCCTTGATGTGGCTTGGTGTTAAATTTTGTCTGAATATACTGCTGTTGACTTCCTTAAAATGCCTTTACCATAAGGTTCTACATGAATTCAACTCGTTGTTGCACTTTTCTGTTAGGCAAACCTTACCTCATGAAGCAGCGGGACTACTGCTGTAACAGGTAACCTGGCAATGGTGGTCTTTATCAAGGCATCCTTCTTAATCTGGAGCACTTTCTGGACAAGGATAAAGAAAGGAAAATGAACGTTGCATTTTGTCACTAGGGGCTTGTGACATCCCCCAAACTTCTCAAAGCTATAAATACAAGCGCAGGAAATGACTTTGAATTGATTGTGGCATGGCCCCACTAGTTGTTCTGCAGACAATTGTTTTTCACTTAGTAAATAACAAGATGGGGAGCGCAGCTCACTTCAGCCTCCACCAAGTAGATTAAAGAAACAAAATGCCAAAATGGTTGAATAACTCTATAGAAAATGACCATCCCTGCACAGGATCTTAGATCGCCATCAAATCCAGAAATAGTTGGCAAGGGTCACAGATTCACAAACTAACTTTCTTTTGCATTGTATGCAACCACATTCCTTCTGAAGAGTCCAGACCTGAAACATCACTTAGTTATCCATGAAGTCCAGAGATGTAGAAACAAGAAATCACAGATGCTGGTTTACACAACAGGGGCACAGAGTGCTGGAGTAACTCAGTGGGTCAGGCAACATCTCTGGGGAACATGGTCGGGTGACATTTCAGGTTGGGACCTTTCTTCAGTTGATTGTCAGGGTGTGGATTCCATAAAGGCACTGCCCAACTCACTGGAGTTACTCCAGCATCTCGTTGTCCTTCCTGACACTTCAGGCTCCTCGGCATCTCGAGGATACTGCGTGGAAAAGTGACAGGAAAATCTGTGCTTCATCCGGCAAGTCTGGATGATGTCAGGGCTGAAGAGGGGTGGAGAAGGAAGGAGGTGCAATTGGCAAGACGAGGACATTGTGTTCTGAATGCACCTCACGTGCTCTGTCTAAATTCTTACTGCCTCCCACCTAGCTTTCTCCAGTGAAGAAAAGTGCTCGTTTCCAGCAGTTGCAAGTTTGCTGCCTGCAAGTATAGTTATTTCTCCATGGAAACTGCCTGAACTGCTCAGCATTTTCCTGCAGTTTTACAAGACAGTGGTACGCAAGGAATACTAATGTCTCCTCAGCGAACTGAATCAGTTCATCCAGAAAAGGGATTCCTGTTAAGATGTTTGGACCAACAATGTAGTCTTTTATTGACATTACATACCAAACCAAAATAACATTCCACCCCAGATTCCGGGCAATAGTAACTCTGCTGCATATACCTTTCTTCCACACTGTCATTGTTTGTTTAGTTTAGAGGAGCAGGCTCTTCAGCCCACTGAGTCCACGCCGGCCAGTGATCAACCCGCACACTAGGGACAAGTTATAAATGCCAATTAAACTACAAATCTGCATGTCTTTGGAGTGTGGGTTTCCTCCGAGTGCTCCAGGTTTCTCCCACATTCTAGTCGTTCAGGTTTGTAGGATTGGCTTCTGGCTAGTGTATAGGGTGATCACCGGTCTGTGTGGACTCGGCGGGCCTGTTTCCACTCTGTATCTCTAAATCAAACCTAATGAACTCATGCACGGTCTGATTTGCCTGGATAACACGTTAAACAGTTATCATTATCTCTGTAAACGTAACAATGCCAATGTCACAAAATGATAGCAGAAGATAAGTCTAAATATTGACTCTGTTTTCCTCGATTCAATCCGACCTGCCATTGGGAGAGCAAGCAGAAAGCACGAGGAAATTAATCTTGCACTTTAAGTAAACCAGAGAGCCACTGTTGATGCTTCATGGCTGTCGGTAAATGCATTATCAGCTTGTCTTCTAACTGTTAATAAGCTACAAGCTAGAAGATTTCATGCTTTAAAGGTGAGTTTATACATTCTAATTTAACCCAAGGCCGGGAGGGTGCACCGGGGGATGAGCCCGGTACACACGCTGACTTCATACTGCTCACTCCCTCCGCTCCCACAAGCGGAAGCTGCTGCCACCGGGCACCAGCTCACTGGATAACTGGAGGAAGGGTGCAACGGGAGCCTTGGTCTGCTATAACCAAAATCTGTTATATAGAGGTCCGTTATTGCAAGGGTTTACTGTATTTAGAACAAGAGGCATCTTAAAGCCAGAGTCTCTCTCAATGTGCTGACAGGAGCTGGCAGCACTTTGATGCAATCGACTTACGGCTGAACACTACCAACTCCAATGCCTAGGATGCACGAGGGACTTTGGGCTTTGTTTAGTCTTGCACTATAGAAAATGACCATCCCTGCACAGGATCTTAGATCGCCATCAAATCCAGAAATAGTTGGCAAGGGTCACAGATTCACAAACTAACTTTCTTTTGCATTGTATGCAACCACATTCCTTCTGAAGAGTCCAGACCTGAAACATCACTTAGTTATCCATGAAGTCCAGAGATGTAGAAACAAGAAATCACAGATGCTGGTTTACACAACAGGGGCACAGAGTGCTGGAGTAACTCAGTGGGTCAGGCAACATCTCTGGGGAACATGGTCGGGTGACATTTGGTTGGGACCTTTCTTCAGTTGATTGTCAGGGTGTGGATTCCACAAAGGCACTGCCCAACTCACTGGAGTTACTCCAGCATCTCGTTGTCCTTCCTGACACTTCGGCATCTCGAGGATACTGCGTGGAAAAGTGACAGGAAAATCTGTGCTTCATCCGGCAAGTCTGGATGATGTCAGGGCTGAAGAGGGGTGGAGAAGGAAGGAGGTGCAAGTGGCAAAACGAGGACATTGTGTTCTGAATGCACCTCACGTGCTCTGTCTAAATTCTTACTGCCTCCCACCTAGCTTTCTCCAGTGAAGAAAAGTGTTATAAAAGTGTTATAAAAAGACAAGTTATAAATGACAATTAAACTACAAATCTGCATGTCTTTGGAGTGTGGGAGGAAAGGGTGCACCCGGAGAAAACACACAAGGTCATGGGGAGAACGTAGATAGCACCCGTGGTCAGTATGGAGCCCGTGGTCCCTGGTGTAAGGCAGCAACTCTACTGCTGCACCACTGTGCCACACTCCCAGTTTAAATAACCTGTCCAGTGGTGATTTTAATTTTCAATGTATTCAGATATTTATCTAGGGATAACTTGGCTAATTTTTGGTTCTCAGATCACAATTCTACTCATGTATTTATTATCAATGCACCAACACCATCTGGTGGCACTACCTGGCTAAGACAGTTTTACAGCTGTCGAAATGGACCTTTTCACGCTTAGAAACAGATTAAAAAAGTGTCAGAGACATCAAACGCAACTTCTTAATGTCAATCTTAAGATTTTAAACTATGAGAAACAACAGAACTAAAATAACCCACACTCAAAGAATTTGGCAAGATATTTTTGACAGTGTAGTTTCGATTAAAGCGTGGAAAAAGGCCCTTCGGCTCAGAGTGCATGCCAACCATCAATCATCCATTTACACTAGTTCCATGTTACCAACTTTCTCAGCCAGGGACATTATACAGTGTCCAATTAACCTACATACCTGCATGTCTTTAGACTTAGTGTGTGGAAACAAGCTGTTAGGCCCATGGCGTCCGCACCCACTGGTGATCACCCCATACCATAGCACTATCCTATTTGAGCCAATTAACCTACAAACCCGCACGTTTTTGGAGTGTGGGAGGAAGCCAGAGCACCCGGAGAAAACCATACAAGGTCACAGGGAGAACGTACAAACTCGGCACAGTCAAGGCCGAACCTGGGTCTCGGGCACTATGAGGCAGCAGCTCTACCGCTGTGCCGCCCAAAATAACAAATTTGGAGAAATTTGACACTGTTCTCTCTCAAAACCTACCATCGTCAAGACTAGAGACTGATCCTATGGAAATACAAAACGTTGTCTATTCAAAGCAACTGACATCCGACACAACCAAAACCTTACATTTAGAATAGAGGAGTCGTTACTCTCTAGTCCTTGTACAAGCAACACAGCAAAGCTGTCAGCCTGTGGAAAGCCTCCTTTGTGCTTCACTTTCAGTGCATCAATATCCATGGCAGACAGACGCTCCTCAATGCTACTCTGAAAAAAAGAACAATCAACAGTTAAGCAGAGTAATAGTGAGATTAAACGAGAACTTACCAGTTTGAAGTTTGATCTTTATTTTATGAGGAGTTACGTTGAGGGACTACGTGAAGAAGGCCGTCCAGGCGCACGCACGTCAATCTTCAAAGCAGCGGTGTGAAATCACAGATGATATATACCGAAGCATAATAGTAAGCTACGTGATACAAAACTTAACTTACCTTTGATCTTTATTAGGGTGGGAGCGGAGGGCACGTAGTCCCTCGACGTAACTCCTCATAAAATAAAGATCAAACTTCAAACTGGTAAGTTCTCGTTTAATCTTACTATTTTACTTCGGAGTCACGCAAGTGACTACGTGAAGATTTTAAAGTTTCCGTGATTTCAGGCCATAGATTCAATTCCGGCGTATCACTGTATTTTGATTGACTCTATGAGTGAAAAACAGTCAATAACATACAACCATAACATTTGTTAATCAGTTAATGGTTTGTTTTATGATAAACATTATGTGTCCCATTTTAATCACTGGGAACATTTAATACTGAATCCAAAACAGTACCACCAAATACATCAGGGTCTGCAATCTCTTTGTGGTAATACTTGTAAACATCCTTTAATTTGCCCATCCTGCGGCCGCGAGGATATGGTCTATTGGAACGTCCAAATCCTTGGCCGCCGATGTCGAGATTAAAATTTGTCAGTATCAATTACTGAATCCAATAGCACCTTCTTCAGCCATCTTGAAATTGTTTGTGTTGTCACTATTTTGTGTGTTTTTTTATGGCTGATAAATAATGCGGATTCTACACCTCTAAGGTGCTTGGTGGTCTCAATGTAGTGTTTCAAATATATAACTACACATAGTCTTTGATCTGTAGGATATGCTGAAAAAAACAATTTACACCCCGAGACTCCTGGTCTGCTCTGTTTTAGCAGGTCATAGACATAGAATGTAATTTCCTCTGCTGTCATTCCCACTTTGTCTACCCGTAACTTGTGTAATGTTTGTACTCTTTGGGCTGAGACTAAAGCCATTAACATGACTATTTTCATAGTGATTTTGTCTAAAGACAAATTTGAGATGGGACTCCAATCCCTAAGTAGTGTGAGTACATCCCTCACATTCCAGATTTCCGTATATCTCGGTCTGGGAGGTTTAGCATTAAAGATGCCCTTCATGTATCTACAAATCAAGGGGTGTGATCCTAGAACCTGTTGTTCGGATGCTCTCGATAAATATGCAGAGAGGGCACTCCTTGCAGTGTTGATTGCACTATAACTTAAATTAGCATCAAAATGTAATGTTGACAAGAATTCTACAACATCTGACGTGTCTGCAGTGTGGTAAGAAATATTTTATGTTGAACAAAACTGCTCCCATTTCTTAATGTAAGAAATGTACTGCTTCTGGGTACTATCCCTCCAGGATCCTGTAATTACATCCATACTGTGATCTGTTATGGCTATTTCAACATATGGCCTTTTTAGACTCTGCAAATCAATACGATCATGTAAAGGATGAAAATCACCAGTTACAGGGTGCACGAGTAGGTTTTCTTGTCTTGAGACATGTATTATAGGTTCTGTCATCATTTTTTAACACTACTGGATACCATGGTTGTGTGGGCCAATCTGGAAAACCACCAACAAGCCTGAAGCATTATCTTGTTTGATCTTCTGTAGACATCTACTGATCAGACAAAAGGGAGGAAATGCATATAAAACATTCCACCCCAATTTAAGGTAAACGCATCTACCCCTGTTGCACCTAGGTCTGGTTCCCACGAAACATATTGAGGTAACTGGTGGTTCAATCTGGATGCAAACAAGTCAATTTCTGGTTTCCCAAATTTTTTCACAATCTTATGGAAAATGTCACGATTTAACATCCATTGTATTGTCATTAAATTTGCGTGACCTAGTGTCTGCAATTATATTGAATTTACCTGGTAGGTAAATTGCAGAAAACCAAATGTCTCTCTTAATGGACCAGTGCCAAATCATGTTTGCTAATCTGTCAAATGCTTCTGACTTGATTCCACCCATATGATTGACATATGCTACTGCCGTAGTGTTGTCAATCTGAACCTGTACATGCAAATTTTGTACCTTGCGGCAAAGGGCTTAAGCCCATGAAATACACTTAGTAATTCAAGATAATTAATGCCATGTGTCTCGAGCAAAGGTTCTTCCTCTGCATTCGATCTACCTCCACAGCTTGAGATGGTATCAGCATCTCCCCAACCTAGTGCACTTGCATCGGTTTGTAGGCTGATAGCTGGTGATTCAACCAGAATTTTTTCTGTAAGAACAATCACCATTTTTTATCCACCATTTTATATCATCAATTGCTGTGTTTGGCAGTTGCATGGGTCTATCAAAATACCCGGAATGTCTTTTAAATGCTAATACCTTTGCTCGCTGCAGTTGTTGGTAATGCAGTGGGCCAAGCTGAACAGCTGGAAAAGAAGCAATTAGTTTGCCAATTAGGCTTGCCACCTGCCTGATTGATGGTTGTTTGCCTGCAATTAGTTCCTTACAACCCTCAATTCGCTGCAGCTTTTAGTCCTTGGGTAAGGTCACTATCATGTGCTCTGAATTAATAGTGAACCCCAAGTAATCAATTATTTTGTTGGGTGTCAATCTAGATTTATCTGGACAGATAAAGAAGCCAAGATTTTGAATGTTAGTTTGACTTTTAAAACTGATGCTGTCGTTATGGCTTCAGTGTCTCCCACAATTAAAATGTCATCCAAATAAACCATTATCAAATGGCCTTGGGCTCTTAACAATGCTAAGATTGGTTTTAGCAGTTTAGTAAACAATCTAGGGGCTGAGGTTAAACCATTAGGCAATGCTTTGAATTGCCACAATTGATTCATCCAGACAAATTTCAAATATCTACGATCTTTACCATGCACGGTCACAGAGTAATACGCATCTTGGAGATCTATGCTTGCCATATAGCATTCTGTTGAAATTAACTGCAAAGCATTAGTAAATGTCTCCATTTTGAAATGTTTATACTGTACAAAAGGGTTGAGACTTGTAAGGTCTAAATGATTCTACAGCCACCATCCTTTTTTAGGTATAGAGAAAACACTAGATATGAACTGGTGGTTTTGATAAGTTGTTTTCTCAATTACCTCTTTTTTACTCAATATGTCAAGTGCTACTTGAATGATTCTAATCTCTTCTTTAGAGAAAAATGTATTCGTCTTGGAATAATGTTGAGTAGGGGAATTTTCATTTTGGTAGAATTCAATTCTAAACCCCATTATACTGCACAGTATATAAGCATCAGATGTTATTTGTTGCCATTCTTTTAGGAAGAATTGTAACCTTCCCCCAATTTGTGAATAGGACACATCTGATATGTTTGTCTCAGAACCAGTACCACCTACCTCAGGATTTGCTGGTGTCACTTTTTGTACCTTGCCCCTTGTGGGAATACCATGTCCTCCACGTCCTGGGGTCGTACGCCAATATCGTGTATGCGGGTACAAGCGACTTATTCCTTCACCAGTTCCCGCCACCCTTCGGTATAGATATTGCCTTCGTTATGGCAATTGTCTATTAGATGGTTTACAGAGCCCTGCAAACTTAGGATGTATGTTAGGTCTTATCGCATTTTTACGAATACAATTTATTTCAAAATGTGCATTACACATCATTCCCATAACATCCTGTTGTGACGTTGTCACATTTCCTTCTTCCAGGTCTCTGGCAAATGCTGTGATGCTTGACCCCATTAATCTTAGTACCCGCTGTAACCTCATTTCTTGAGCGCGTACTGCAGTGCCCATATAACTCCACACTTCACTGTTGACAGATGGGACTACTAGCAGAGCGCAATTCTACGGGATTTCATATTTGTTCTCAATCTCATCCATCGTTGGTTCTTCCAAATGATGGGAAAGCAGGTAATTTATACTTCTGCTATATCCTCTGTTAGAGGTTGTCCCTTTTTTCTGGGACTAGAGAACTTATGGGCCAGCCCTGGTACATTTCTTTTTTGTGTGGGCTCTGGTCCTTATATGATTCATTGTCAGAATATTCTGGCTATTCCTCCTCATAATGGGTTTCACCTGGCATTTTTCATCAGGTATTTCATGCGCTGGCTCTCTGATAGGCCTACGCTTCTTTGACCCTCTTTGGGGTATCTCAAGCTCTTCATAGAGCCGTATACTGACAGCCCACTTTTGGGTGCTGCTCCATTCTGGGTCTCCTGTAGACCAACGTCTGTATTGTCTTTCAGACATTTCTGTTGCTGGCTCAGTGCTAGGCCAACATACATATTCATCTCCAACGTTTCCCAGGACCTCTCCTGGGTGTTCCATGCGCTGGCTCTTTAGGCCCGCGTTTTTTATACTCCTTCTGGAGTTTGCTTTATAAATCATTTTACCCATGAGGAATTCCAGTTGATAAACTCTATCTGACATGATTATAGTTCACTCATCCGAGTCTACAGGCCTATTATTTTCTTTATGGCCTTGCTCCCTGTGGGAGTTTCAATGGGACTTTTTTCTCCCGTGTAGAAATAGTTGGTTTCTCTACCGTCGACTTTTTAGTCGGGCGCCCGCTACTCTCAGACATTTTGTCTTCGAGTGCTTACTGCGGTGCACTTTCCATTATTCCTCCCACCTTTCTCCATATATTAAGACTTGCCTGTGTTCTCTGCACGCAGTCTCCACGGAGAAAAGCAGCCTGAAAATGAAAGTAAAATACTTACGTTCAGATTTTCTTTCACTCACTGCTTGGAGGTTCCGCACCTCCTACCGCGGTCGCAGCGCAATGCGTCTGACGAGATGACGCGCGTGCGCCTGGATGGCCTTCTTCACGTAGTCACTCACGTGACTCAGAAGTAAAATTTACAAGTATCGTTCTATACGTTCATAGATGACACTGGAAACCTATTAGTAATGCTTGTTCCACTTAATCTACATTTACTTCAGATATTCTCGCCAGTTTTGGATAGTTAAAATCGCACAGAAAATTGGCACTTTTGTAGCCATGAGCAAATTAAATTCAGACTGTGAGCTTCATTATTGAAGATACATTTTCTGCTCGAGTTCCAAATGAGATGTCTGCTCAAGAATTAAATGTAAACCTAATTTGGCCACGAGCAACTGACGCTCAACCTGAATGAAATTTGCAGTCAGGCCTCAGTCAGTTGAAGGAGAGGCTGCTGCTTTGGTTCATGCTCCAGCTATTCAGCAGCTTTCAGAAGACTTCATTGCAGACATTGGCTTCAGCAGCCTCACTTCCTTTGTATTCTTTTTCAGCTAGTCAAAATTTAAGTTAGAGATACATACAGGGAGGAAACAGACCCTTCGACCCACTGGGTCCACGAGGTAGTTGATCACCCATTCACACTGGTCCTATGTTTTCTGTCACACCCGCCCCCCACACACTAGGGTCAATTTACAGAAATCAATAAACCTACAAACCTGCACGTCTTTGAGATGTGGGAGGAAACCGAGGCACCCGGAGAAAAAGTACGGGGTCACAGGGCAAACGTGCAAACTCCGTACAGACAGCACCTGTAGTCAGGATCGCTGATGCTGCGAGGCAACAACTCTACCGATGCACCACTGGGCCTCCCTAACCTTAAAGCTTTAACCCCTCACCCTGGATACAGAATGCACTATGCCACCTAGCAATTAAGTAAAACGTATGCTAAAGTTAAAGAGCCACCCTAGCCCAATCTCACAAGAGCTCCCGGACTCATTTTCCCCAAAGCTGATACATCCCAAACTCACCCAGTCAAACATTGAACCTCATGTAAATAGTCAGACTCTCCAAATATTGAGTACTGACTTCAGACAAGTAGGAGAAAGAGGAGATTGTAACTTAAAAAAAGATTTAGTATAAAACTAATTTGCAAATGTACTTGGGATTGGCTTTAAGTATCCAAAATGCGACCTCTGCTGCCTAGGACAAATGTAGTAAGTCCATGGGAGTACCACCATGTCCTAATCCAAATTTGTAAATAGATCGTTAATGTCTAAATCCTGGAAGCCTTATTCCACCCAACAGCACTTAGTACTGTCATCAGAGGGAACACAGTTCATCACTACCTCTGCACAGGCAGTAAATGCTATGGACAACCAGGGAAAAAAAAAAAAAGTTTCCATTTTGATTTTGAGGTTAAAATTCTAAGTTGGAGAATTAGAACCGGTTCCATTTCCAAACACAAGAATGAAACGTCAATCAATTACCTCCACTTCCGTTCCTTTCCTTTTAGCTTCAGTCTTTCTCGATTCCATCAGCCTGGGCTTCATGCTTGCAACGTGGCCTGGAATACCAGGCACCAACACTTTAACTTCAGCTGTTACAATTGGAGTTTTCACCTGCAGAGTAAAAACAAGCAAATAGTCACACCACAGACCTGGCAAGATGGTTCCTATATGCATAAATAGGACACACCTTCATGCATTCATTGAAGAAAGCAAAGTGAATTGGTCCACGTACAAAGGAGTCAGTGCCTCTATTGGCATCCCTGTGCCAATAGACTATTATCTAAATGGTGGCCGACTAGGAAAAGGGGAGATGCAGCGAGACCTGGGTGTCATGGTACACCAGTCATTGAAAGTGGGCATGCAGGTGCAGCAGGCAGTGAAGAAAGCGAATGGTATGTTAGCTTTCATAGCAAAAGGATTTGAGTATAGGAGCAGGGAGGTTCTACTGCAGTTGTACAGGGTCTTGGTGAGACCACACCTGGAGTATTGCGTACAGTTTTGGTCTCCAAATCTGAGGAAGGACATTATTGCCATAGAGGGAGTGCAGAGAAGGTTCACCAGACTGATTCCTGGGATGTCAGGACTGTCTTATGAAGAAAGACTGGATAGACTTGGTTTATACTCTCTAGAATTTAGGAGATTGAGAGGGGATCTTATAGAAACTTACAAAATTCTTAAGGGGTTGGACAGGCTAGATGCAGGAAGATTGCTCCCGATGTTGGGGAAGTCCAGGACAAGGGGTCACAGCTTAAGGATAAGGGGGAAATCCTTTAAAACCGAGATGAGAAGAACTTTTTTCACACAGAGAGTGGTGAATCTCTGGAACTCCCTGCCACAAAGGGTAGTCGAGGCCAGTTCATTGGCTATATTTAAGAGGGAGTTAGATGTGGCCCTTGTGGCTAAGGGGATCAGAGGGTATGGAGAGAAGGCAGGTACGGGATACTGAGTTGGATGATCAGCCATGATCATATTGAATGGCGGTGCAGGCTCGAAGGGCCGAATGGCCTACTCCTGCACCTAATTTCTATGTTTCTATGTTGTGTGTCCACTGCACACAAGGTCAAGATAGGTAAATAAATATTCACTCACACAAATCTCTCTCTGAATGGCAAGGAGGCCAGCCTCATTGGCACCCAACTCTTAAGTGTCGAAGGCTGTGGAACCAACCCCCCCCCCCCCACCAAGTTGCGAGCACCTTCAAACAGTTTCAGAGAAACCCCAACCCATGCCCTCAAAATGCCCAGAGGCAATTATGTCCCAATATTGGTTTGCGGCCATCAGAGCCAAGCAACAGACTCTCAGACATTGAAAATAAAAACATTAAAAGCAAGACGATATAAGGAAACTAGTTTAATGAATTTGATTAGTAAGGGTGTCAGTGGTTAGGGGGAGAAGGCAGGAGAATGGGGTTGAGAGGGAATGATAGATCAGCCTTGCTTGAATGGCAGAGTAGGCCGTTCAAATGAGCCAAATTCAGATGGGCCAAAAGGATCCTAGAACTTATGAAATACATCAAAAACAACTCAAATGAAGATTACTCTGACCATGGAGACACAAGGAACTGCAGATGCTGAAACAAAGGGAAAAAAAGACAAAATGCTGGAGTAACTCAGATGCTGCACCCGCTGAGTTTCTCCAGCATTTTTGTGTACCTTCGATTTTCCAGCATCTGCAGTTCCTTCTTGAAAAAGGTACTGGAGGAACTCAGCGGGTCAGGCAGCATCTGTGGAGGGAATGGACAGGCAACATTCCCTCCAGTCTGAAGCAGTTTATTCCTACCACAGATGCTGCCTGACCAGCTGAGTTTCCCCAGTACTTGGAGTCTTATTCTGCCCTTGGTCTTCTTTTCAGTCATCTCCTCCGAATGAAGTCATTGGGCTGACTGATTCTGTACTAACAGTGGGTTAGTACAGAATCTCCTTGTCTTTCATATAACAAAGATATGGCATATCTACCATTGGTTGGACGTCAGAAAACTCATGCAGAACTGTTAGCTGAAAAGATCAAATGACCAAGGGACATGCAAGAGTAAAAAACGTTCTACATTTTGGAAGCAACGTATGAGCCACATCACCACAAAGACATAGATAATGCAGGACAGTGGAAAGGCTTTTGATGATGGGGAACTTTAATCCTCTGTATCTTTGTACCACACACCCAACTATCCTCAGAAAAAGAAGCAATTGTTTAAATGTATGCAATTCCTCAAGAACTTCAACTGAAGCACCACTGCTCCTGTTGTCTCTTGTTTGTTTGCTTACTTTTGTTACAGCAGTCTCCGTCGAGATCGACACGGTCATCTGTGTATCTCTCACCAGGCAAATATGGGCTTCACTCGTATTCAACGTCTGAAATGAAAAAGAGCCATATGTAAGTTTGGGGGGGGGGAAGTTAACGGGGAAATAAAAGGACAAAACAACAATTTAAGCATTGAACTGCATTGACAGGCTAGGGATTACCAGCAGAAACTGGGGATAGCAAGTTCAGCCCTTTATTCAGGGGGGGCATATCACCCACAGAATTTGATAGCTAGAATAGAGAGGAACAAAAGCACTCTGGAATCATTTCCAAAGTAGGTAAATGTGATTTATATTTATGTACATAAGCTGCTCAAATTGAACAATCATTATTTACGTACATTTTATACCCCACAGCATCAGGCATTGTGTATGATCCGTGTTTATTTTCGGATTTCCTTGGATATTCTCGGCAGTTTAGGATTGAGTTATATCACAATCGAAAATCGGCATCTTTTGTAGCCACAAGGAAGTTAAATTCAGAAAGTCCAAGCACCTTACAAAATTTTAGCCAATTTGGGACTCAAACTCAAGAGGAAAGAGAACATTTCAACTTGGTACTTTTGCACAGATCCTAATTTAATCTCCCTCCAAACAACAGAAACTAGTATCATGTTTAAGAAAGAACTGCAGATGCTGGAAAAATCGAAGGTAGACGAAAATGTTGGAGAAACTCAGCGGGTGAGACAGCATCTATGGAGCGTAGGAATAGGTGACGTTTCGGGTTGAGACCCTTCTTCAAACTAGTATAATGATCATACTAATGGGCCTGTCCCACAGGCAACTCTTTAGGTGAGTGCAAGGGACTAGTTTTAATGGAATTCACCTACGACACCTGGCAACAACCTATGACATCCCCCACGACAACACACAACAGCAAAAATTGTCGCCACCATTGCAGAAAAATGTTGCGGCAGTCGCCCAAGTGGGACAGGCCCATAAAGTTGCCCCCCCATCCATCGAGGTCAGGCTACTCTTATGCATGGTATCAGGCAACTGAACCATCCTACCAACAACGAGAGAGCATTCCTGAAGTAATATCTACTTTATCAGAGACACTCGGACTATCTTTGATCGGACTTTACTGGACTTTATCTTATGCTAAACGTTATACCAGAACTGCCAAGTTTTGTCAGAGCATTTCAGTATTTTAGTACCTGAAAATCAGTATTTTGCTGAGGAAATCAGTATTTTTACAGTGCCATTTTGCTGAAAAAAAGTGTTTTTTAATATACGGTCATGCCCATGTAAGAGTACAAGAATGCATAACTTTGCTACCAATAGACAGGTCTTCTACGCACCTTACTTGACAGTGCATTCATTGCCATCTCTTTGTGTTCTGCTGTTTGAACGGCTGCTTTCCTGCTTTTAGCACCAGATGATGATGTAGAAGCCATTTTGGAAGCCTCCCTCTCCCTCCTCGCTCTCTCCCTCCCTCTATCTCCATCCCTCTCCTTCTCTCCATCCTTTTTTTCTCCTTCCCTCTTATTCCCACCCTCCCTCTCTCTCTCCTTCTCCCTCCCCGAACATTCTGTGACCCATAGCGCTATGTGTAAAGGCAATAGCGCTCCAGCTGGTAGGGCTATAATTAGAACCCATAGCGCTGTTCGTTTAAATTCCCACACGTTAAACTGACAGCGCTGTTTAAACCTGTAGAGGGACAGGCAGATCAAAGCTTACAAAAATAATCATCCAGAACTTGAAATTTAAAATACTAATAGATTTAATCTGCTATTATTTTTATAGTTACAGTATGACTTTTTATATCCTCGCATTTATTTAAGCAGCAAGATGAAACAGGAAGTCGGGCCTATACGGAATACGGAAAATCCGTACTACTTGGCAGCTTGTGTCTATAGGGGCACAAGAGGTGTCAGTTGCTTTTGGCATCTTTACTTTAAATTAAATCTGCATGAATACACAACATCCGAACAAATCAAGAGGTTAGTTAGTGGTCTTGCTCAGACAGCCAAGGAGGTGTCATCATATTTATCAGCAATATAGCGAAACCTTAATACATCATCACAGCAAGACCTTCTGGAATTGGGTATTGGTGTCAAAAGTAAAATGCTTCCAAGTTCACAAAGCATTCATTGCATTACAACAATCTTTTTCCAACTGGATTGTTAGAAACTACAATGTTTTCATACAAGTCCAAAGGAAAAAAGATTAATATTAATATATTCAGACCAAGTTATAAAACTTTATCAACATACAAAACAATTAAATTTTGAATTCGGTGACAAACCACAAAAACTATTAGCGCGTCAACTTCGCAAATTGGATGGGGAAAAAACAATATACAAAATTAGAACAGACAAGGGAGAAACATTAACACTGCCTAAAGATATTAATGATAGATTTCTACAATACTACCAAAAATTGTATTCATCTAAAATAACAGAACAATCAACAGGAATGGAAACATTTTTACAGAATTGTAAGTTTGCGGGTCTAGATCAGAAAGAGAGAGAATTGCTAGGGGCTGAAATTACGATAAAAGACATCGAAGAGTCAATCAAATCCTTAAAAAACGGAAAGTCCGCAGGACCTGATGGTCTAAATTCTGAATTTTATAAAAAAAATTATGATTTGCTTTCACCACGCCTACAGACAATGTACAAATACGCTTATACTCAACAAAAACTCCCAGAAACTCTAAATGAATCTACAATCATACTTATACCAAAAACGGACAAGGATCTTGAAGACCCAGGTTCATACAGAGCTATAGCCCTCTTAAATACTGATCAGAAAATATTAACTAAGATTCTATCTAATAGATTGAGCTTAGTGATCAGCAAATTAATACATCCCGACCAAACAGGGTTTATCCCCAAACGGTATTCATTTTATAATCTGAGAAGATTATTTAATATTATATACTCCAATAGAATCCCTAATGCAGAGCTAGCAATTATCTCGTTAGATGCTGAAAAAGCATTTGACCAGGTAGAATGGCCATATTTATTTTCGGTGATGGAAACATTTCAACTAGGAGAGAAGTACTGTACATGGGTTAAATTGTTATATTCTAATCCAACAGCTAGAATATTAACAAACAAAATGTTATCAACTACATTTAATCTCTCTAGAGGCTGTAGACAAGGATGCTCACTATCCCCACTATTATTTGCTCTTGCAATCGAACCCCTAGCAGAAAGCGTTAGAAACCATCCAGGAATATTTGGATACAATACTAGAGACACAAGGAATAAAATCTCCTTATATGCAGATGATATACTAATATATATTACAAAATTAGAAACTAGTATTCCAAACCTATTAAATCTAATAACTCAATTTGGTCAGTTTTCGGGATATAGAATTAATTGGAATAAAAGCGAAATCATGCCAATAACAAAACTCAATTTACATACAATACAACAATCCCCTTTTAAAATAGTTAAAGATAAATTTAAATACTTAGGAATCTATGTAACTAAGACATATACCTCCTTATTTAAACTAAATTTCCCACCCTTACTGAATAAACTACATAAGAATATTCAATACTGGAAAACACTCCCCATTTCTATGCTTGGGAGAATTAATGCTATAAAAATGATTTTTTTACCGCAACTGCTGTACCTACTTCAATTAATTCCGATATATATCCCAAAAACTTTTTTCAAAAAAGTCGACTCCATTGTTACAAGTTTTGTCTGGGATTATAAGAATCATAGAATAAGTAAAAAACATTTATGTAAGTCAAAGATAAATGGAGGTTTGGCTTTGCCAAATTTCTTATTTTATTTTTGGGCAGTCCATATTAAAAACATGAATTTCTGGCTGGAAGAAATGGATCAACAACCAGATTGGTTAATGATGGAAAAGGAAGACTGTCTACCTTTTGAAATTGGACCGATCATATTTGCCCCCACAAAACTGCACAAAAAAACCTATAAAGAAAACCCCATAATACATAGTGGAATACGAATTTGGAAACAAATAAAAAAAGAATTAAAATTGAATAATATACCACTCTGCCTTCCCAGTGTAAATAATCCTTTATTCAAATCATCCTTTATGGACAAAGGTTTCACACAATGGAAAAATTATGGAATCAAAAATATAGGACATCTTTATGGGAAAGGTACTTTTCTTTCATTTCAAGAGTTACAACAGAATTATGGACTGCACTCAAATAATTTCTTCAGATATCTACAAATTAGAGATTATGTTAAATCTAATACACAAGTCTACAGGAATAGGGAATCAGAAATTCTTGATGAATGTTTGAACAAGCATCCTAATACTGAAAAACTAATAGCTTATATTTATAACACCCTACTAAACAACGAGGTACCACCGACCGAACCATATAGATACAAATGGGAAAATGAAATAGGTCACCCTATCACGAAAGATATGTGGGACGAAAGTTTACAACAAATACATCAATGTTCATTAAATGCCAGACATACTTTAATACAATTCAAGGTCTTACATAGACTACACTACTCTAAAATAAAACTAAATAGAATCTTCCCACAAATCTCTCCTATTTGTGATAAATGTCTACATCTAGAGGCTAATTTAACACATACGTTTGCAAACTGTATAAAACTTAAACATTTCTGGACTGATATTTTTGAAATAACTTCAGAAGTTATTAATACAAAACTGGACCCAGACACAAAATTAATAATACTTGGAATATCAGAACAAAGCTTAACACTCACAACAAACCAAAGAAATTTCCTCAACTATAGTATAATAACCTGAAAAAAATTAATATTAAAATTTTGGAAAGGCCCTACAACCCCCACAATTAAAATGTGGATTACGGAAACGTCGGAGACCCTATACTTAGAAAGAATTAGACTTGTCTTAATGGACAAACAAGATCTTTTCCATAAAATTTGGGCTCCATTCATTAACTATCTGAAGGGATAGATTGGCACAGCACGAGGACCCAACTGAAACTTGAACTCAGGAACAGATGAAAAGCTATACTTTATAACCTACGAACCTATCTCCATTGACGTATTACAGGTAACCCATTCCACCTCCCTTGTTTTTCTGTTGTGTTTTTTTTTCTTTTTTCTTTGTAACTTTCTACCCTCTCTTTCTCCCTCTTTCTATAAAAAATAAAAACACTAGAAGCAGAAGTAATTGATAATGGAAAATTTTAATAATGTATGACTGATGTATATGAAAAGTTTTTTTACTATAATATGTAACTACATTTTATAATATGTCTACTTCTAATAAATAAATGCCCCAAGTGGGACAGGCCCATAAAGTTGCCCCCCCCATTTCATTACTTACCACTCTTTCAATGATTGGATGCAGCAGAGTGTTGTAAGCTACCAACACTGATCGACTGTCTGAACAGAAGGTGGCGGCCAGGATAGGAACAGGTCTCACGTCATTTCCTTTCCCCGATGTTGCTATCTGCAAAGTGCAGGTCGGCATGAGAGGCTTTTTGCAGTATCTACAGAGTAAACAAAACCATCAGTTATGCATTAAAAAAAGATGAATATCATCTTTTTAGTTTAATTTATTATCATTGTTACGTGTACAGATGTATATTGAAAAGTTTTTTTTGTTGCCTGCAATCCAGTCAGCAGAAAGACTATACGTGGTTACAATCAAGCCGTCCACAGTGTACAGATACAGGATGAAGGGAATAACGTTTAGTGCAAGATAAAGTCTAGTAAAGTCTGATTAAAGGTAGTCCAAGGGTCTACAATGAGGTAGATGGAAGGTCAGCTGGTGGTAGGATGGTTCAGTTGCCTAATAGCACCAGGGAAGAAACTGTCCCTGAATCTGGAGGTGTGAGTTTCCACACTTCTGTACCTCTTGCTTGATTGTAGAGAGAAGAGGGAGTGACCGGAGTGTGAGGTCCTTGATTATGCTGGTGCCCTTGCCCAAAGATCCTATAGCAAGCAAGATAGATCGCTCGACGAAAAAGACGTAGTACGGTCATGGGCAGATTCATGGGTCATTTTCGGCCCCATTTCCGTAACCGGCTTCCGTCTCCGCACCAAAGATCCCATAGCGGAGCAAAGATAATAGTGCGGAGACGGAAGCCGGTTACGGAAACATCCTCGTAAAAATAAATAGTTATTTGGGAAAAATCTTCTCCTCATTTTCAGAATTATAATTTATTAACACAAACTGTTCCCCCGCAACGCTGATTACAGTGCGAGTCGGGTCACTGACATGGATGAAAAAAAGGCCCACGTTCCGCTCCGTTGCGTACTACATGTCAGCCCATTGCATTTAGAAGGAGTGGTCTATCTTGCTTGCTATAGGATCTTTGCCCTTGCCAAGGCAGTGTGAAGTGTAGATGGAGTCGATGGAAGGGAGGTTGGTTCGCATGATGGTCTGGGCTACGAGCAGGCAGCTCCAATGTACATGTTTGGGATTATCCTTGAGAGGAGCTTCCCTTGCCCCACCCAAGGGTGCCCTGGTGCTCTCAAAGAATGCCCATTTCAGACAAGAAGCCCCACTCACACAACATGCAGAGTGGGCAATAGGAGATCAATATTATATTAAAAACATACATATACCCACACACACTAGAAAGGGCTCTTCATTTCCGTCAACCAATCTGAAATGGGGACATTTACGCATTTCAGAATCAACATTTCTTTGATTACTAAGGATCACATTTACTGCTTTAATATACTCTGATTATCGCGGGTACAGTAAGTTGTATAGGAGTAGATCCAATTCTTACCCATTTAAGATTTGTTCGAACAAGTGCATTTGTCCATCCCGGCAAACAACCGCCAACTTCACCGGCTGAAGGACAAGATTACAAATTACTTCCTGGTTTATGTAATTAACTTACAATAAAACAGAGCAGTGCAGCACAGGTACAGGCCCTTTGGCCCACGATGTGTGCGCTGAACATGACGCCAAGATAAACTAATCTCATCTGCCCACACAGGATCCATATGCCGCCTATTTCCTGCATATCCATGTGCCCATCTAAAAACCTCCACGCTGCGGGTATATCTGCCTACACCACCATCTCTGGCAGCTCGATCCAGGCACCCACCACACTGTGTAAAAGGAAACTACTCCATTTTCAAATATTTAAGTTTAAGAAAGAACTGCAGATGCTGGAAAAATCGAAGGTAGACAAAACGCTGGAGGAACTCAGCGGGTGACGCAGCATCGATGGGGAGAAGGAATGTGTGAAGTTTCGGGTATTGACCCGAAACATCACCCATTCCTTCTCTCCATAGATGCTGCCTCACCCGCTGAGTTCCTCCAGCGTTTTTGTCTACCTTCATTTTCAAATATTATTTCTTCAGCACCTTTTGAGAGAAAGGTGTCATCTTGACCTCCAACCACATTATACTTTATTCACTTTGCAGAGAGGTAGACAATTCCACACAGCACTGAATCAAAATTTGCACAAGTGTTTAGTGCCACCACAGTGTAGCGGAAGAGAAGAAAGGGAATGGGGTGTTAATAACAAAGGAGTGCTTTTCTCTGGTTCGTGATTCACTGTTGTTGGAGCTGCACTAACCTAGGTAAGTGGGGAAATGTTCCATCAAACCCCTGAACTGCACTGTGGACAGTGGAATGGTTTTGGCGACTCCAGTATGGAAGGAGAAATGGCTTCTGTGTAAAACATTCAAGAAGCCGTCTTGTTTCTTGATGGTAGTTACAATCAAATTGTCAAAACACCTTTTTGTTTGACAAGTTACTGAATTGTGTTATCTCTACAAGCTATTAACTGTTTCAAATGAGGGTAAAGAATATTCTTGTAATCAAATTTAGGGGCAGCACGGTGTCGCAGCGGTTGAGTTGCTGCCTTACATGGTTCGATCCTGACTACGGGTGTTGCCTGTACGTAGTCTGTGCATTCTCGTCGTGACCGCGTGGGTTTCCCCGTGTGCTACGGTTTCCTCCCACATTCCAACGACGTGCTGGTTTGTAGGTTAATTAGCTTGGGAACAGATTGTAAATTGCCACTAGCGTAGGATAGTGCTCGTGTACGGGGATCGCTGGTCGGCTCGCACTCGTGGGCTGGAGGGCCTATTTCCACGCTGCATCTCTAAAGTAAATTAAACTAAATGAACAAGCTGTCCTTTAAAGCTTTTAGTCTGAGGTCTGCAACCAGAGACTATGATATTCTGTAAAATCCATAGCATATCCTTGTTATTTTCAAAACCAATTTGAGATTCACAAACTTCACAAATTAAAACCAATGCTCATCTGAGATTGTCCACGTACATCTTCTCTATCACCTGAAGTGGCCAGGTCCACATACACAGGCTCATCTGCCAGTATGAAGGACAGCACTGCATTCTTATCCTTCTTATCGGATCGCACTTGCCTGTTGAACAATAGCAACAAGTTATCAAATGTAGAAACAAGAAACTGCAGATGCTTGCTTTCAAAACAAAAGCGTCGAGTAACTCAGCGGTGAGGTGACACCTCTGGAGAACATGGATAGGTGACCCTTGTTCAGGCTGATTGTGGTTGGGGTGGGAAGAAAGCTGGAAGTGGAAGGGCAGGACAAAGCCTGGCAAGTAATAGGATCCAGAGGGGGAAAGGTGTTTGATCGGCAAATGGTTGGACTAAGGCCATAGATAAAATGGCAGGTGAGACAAAAGGATTGAAGAGTTGTGAAGCTAGAGGAAGGAATGTAGGTGGAAGGGGAGAGAAGAAGAAGGTGCTCATCCAGGTGGGACACAGAGGGTAGAAGGAGGGGGTTTGGTGGTTACCTAAACTTGGAGAATTCAATGTTCATACTGTTCAGCTGGAAAATGTGCAGGGAAGATTTACGAGGATGTTACCAGGACTCGAGGATCTGAGCTATAGGGAGATGTTGAGCAGGATGGGACTCTATTCCTTGGAGCGCAGGAGGATGGGTGATCTTATAGAGGTGTGTAAAATCATGAGGGGAATAGATCGGGTAGATGCCTAGAGTAGGTGAATCGAGGGCCAGAGGTCATAGGTTTAAGGTGAAGGGGGAAATGATTTGATGGTAATCTGGGGGATAACTATTTCACACAAAGGATGGTGGGTATGTGGAACAAGCTGCCAGAGGAGGTTGTTGAGGCTGGGACTATCCCAACGTTTACGAAACAAAAAGGTACATGGATCGGACAGGTTTGGAGGGATATGGACCAAATGTGGGCAGGTGGGATTAGTTAGTTGGTGTGGGCAAGTTGGACCGAAGGGCCTGATTCCACACTGTGTGACTCTCTGTTGGGCCGGGCGTAGGCTTACGCAAGTGGAATACCAGGTGCTGTTCCTCCATTTAACATGTGGACTCACTGGCAATGGGGGTGGCCTAGGACAGAAAGATCAGCATGGCAGTGGGAAGAGGAGTTTAATTAGTTGGTAACCAAGAGATCTAGTCATCCTTGGTCCGAACACAACTGTTTGGCGAAACAGTGGATATTTCAAGAGGTTGGAAAGAGCAGCATCATTACCCTCTAGTGAGCATGCAAAAAAACAAAATGGACACGTGTCTCACCAAACATTAAGAAGTCGATCATGCACAGCTCCTGAGAGGAAATACAGGCCAGTTATTCCGTCAGATGGCTGGCTGTCGTTAGGTGGTCGTATTGTTACAAATGTAAGTGACGATACTGCTGTTGCATGACCTGTAAACTTCTGCAGGCAGAACATAAGGAAATCAATTACACTCGGTCTGTTTTGTTAAACATTCACCACTAGGTATCTTGATAAAACCATACCAACTTATTTCAACCTAAATGCAGCTGCCATCTCCCTACCCATTCCAGTTATTCTGTTAATTCCACTTCCTGCCTTATCCTCCCCAATACAAACACCACAATGCAGGCAGAAGCAATTGGGTTAGCTGTGCAGGCCTAGTCACAATTTCACACATCTCACCACTTGAAATTAAACAGTCATGACATGATGTAACCTCAGGTTACATTAAACTTTAGAGACAGCGCGGAAACAAGTCCTTCGGCCCACCGATTCCACGCTAACTAGCAATATCCTGCACACACTAGGGACAATTTATAATTTTACCAAAGCCAATTAACCTACAAACCTGTACGCCTTTGGAGTGTGCGATGAACTAGAACATCTGGAGAAAACCCACACCGTCACAGGGAGGACGAACAAACTCCATACAGACAGCACCCGTAGTCAGGATCGAACCCGGGACCCTGGTGCTGTGAGGCAAGTAACTCTACCGCTGCGCCACCGTGCCACCCAATCCTATTTATTAATCAATCCTATCTACCCCCTAAACTAAACAATCTTGCACAAAGCATTTGAACTGTAGGTGATCAACTGAAATGCAAACTTTAAGAGGAAGAGAGGACAGTTCACTCGTGTGTCAGCAACTCTACCGCTGTGCCACCCATTTGTACATTATGGTTACAAATCTCCAACTAGCCATTCTGTTATAAATTTCTAAAGCCTTCAGAGATTTCTTTCCTCCCAATGTAACACTAAAATGAACCCTAGGAAAATCTTTCGATGTTTAGAACAGAATGGCCGGTCATGATGGAATCAGTAAAAACTCCCGCACGAAAGGACATTTGGCTGCAAGTCTCCATTGTGGACTTCATGCTCCACCACAAATCCATGGTGATTACACTAGTTCATTCCCTTCTCCAACCAAAGCCCACTCCTCACACACAAAAGCCATTCTGTTATTGTTCAAATAATTATCAACCAATTTTTCAATTGAACACTTCCTTCATTCTCCATCGAGGTCAGGCTACTCTTATGCATGGTACCAGGCAACTGAATCATCCTACCAACAACTAGAGAGCATTCCTGAAGTAATATCTACTTTATCAGAGACACTCGGACTATCTTTGATCGGACTTTACTGGACTTTATCTTATGCTAAACGTTATACCAGAACTGCCAAGTTTTGTCAGAGCATTTCAGTATTCTAGTACCTGAAAATCAGTATTTTTACAGTGCCATTTTGCTGAAAAAAAGTGTTTTTTAATATACGGTCATGCCCATGTAAGAGTACAAGAATGCATAACTTTGCTACCAATTGACATGTCTTCTACGCACCTTACTTGACAGTGCATTCATTGCCATCTCTTTGTGTACTGCTGTTTGAACGGCTGCTTTCCTGCTTTTAGCACCAGATGATGATGTAGAAGCCATTTTGGAAGCCTCCCTCTCCCTCCTCGCTCTCTCCCTCCCTCTCCTTCTCTCCATCCTTTTTTTCTCCTTCCCTCTCTTATTCCCACCCTCCCTCTCTCCTTCTCCCTCCCCGAACATTCTGTGACCCATAGCGCTATGTGTAAAGGCAATAGCGCTCCAGCTGGTAGGGCTATAATTAGAACCCATAGCGCTGTTCGTTTAAATTCCCACACGTTAAACTGACAGCGCTGTTTAAACCTGTAGAGGGGCAGGCAGATCAAAGCTTACAAAAATAATCATCCAGAACTTGAAATTTAAAATACTAATAGATTTAATCTGCTATTATTTTTATAGTTACAGTATGACTTTTTATATCCTCGCATTTTTTAAGCAGCAAGATGAAACAGGAAGTCGGGCCTATACGGAATACGGAAAATCCGTACTACTTGGCAGCTTGTGTCTATAGGGGCACAAGAGGTGTCAGTTTAACGCTTTTGGCATCTTTACTTTAAATTAAATCTGCACGAATACACAACATCCGAACAAATCAAGAGGTTAGTTAGTGGTCTTGCTCAGACAGCCAAGGAGGTGTCATCATATTTATCAGCAATATAGCGAAACCTTAATACATCATCACAGCAAGACCTTCTGGAATTGGGTATTGGTGTCAAAAGTTAAATGCTTCCAAGTTCACAAAGCATTCATTGCATTACAACAATCTTTTTCCAACTGGATTGTTAGAAACTACAATGTTTTCATACAAGTCCAAAGGAAAAAAGATTAATATTTGAAACAAAGGAAAATATATGGGTTTGCAGATAGAAACAAGAGCACTTGGATCTTTTGCTTATTCTTATAACTAACCAAAGGCAGATCAAAATGTCTAATTCTATGTGCTTCTTGTAGCAATGTTACAAAATTTTGAGATTTTAAAAATCAAGTCTGTAATTTATCCCATCAGATAAAGCATAAAAATAAGTTTAATTTGACACCTAATTCACTTTCATATCTCAAGTATTTAAAAAGTTATGGCCATTTTCATACTCGGAAATGAGCATCTTGTTCCCTATTGATTTTCTATGGACATAACAAAAAAGTTGTGATCGTGAACAGTCAAAAGCCCATAACTTTCTTAAAAATTAAGAGAACTGAATGAAATTTTCAGTTATCATAGATTGAAGCATTCTGAAACAAATATAAAATAATCTTACTTGGATGACCTGAAATTAAAGCATATACTTAGTTAGTTACCTAATTGTAGCTAATTTCAGACTTCAATTACTAGATCTAAACATCTATCCATTTCTTAATAAATGATTAACATTTTTAAATAGCCTAAATGTCCAAATAATATTCACAAATAAATCACAATAAAACATGATTTTTAAATCTCATTTACATTAATTTATAGGCCAAATGGAAGGAATTCAGTGTTCAATTGCTGTAAATAAATGCCCATTTAAATCAGCTTTCCAGTGGGTCCCTGTGGAACGCGCTGGTTTAGAACGTTCACATTGCGGTAGATTTGTGCCCTCAAATGCCCAGAAAAATACTGCGCAATATAATGGGGCCAAAATGAGCTACTCGCAATAGTAAACTTTGTATAACGGGATCTTTAGAAGCCCTTTTTAATGTAAAAATATACAACCTTCCTTCAGTTGTCTGCTTTATGAGACCCTGCGGTTGCTGGCGGTCGCGGGTTTAGAGATTGATTTTTAAACTACTATAACTATTATTCAAGGCCTTTAAACCTAATAATAGCTTTTGCGACGGGGTCTTCCAGCGATTTTTCGTTAATAATTAACTAGGCTGAACATCTTCGATTTGAACAGCCTAGAGAAAATCGCGTTTTAAACCCGCCCCCTCTAAACGGCGCCAAAATCGCGCACACCCGTAGCGGCAGATTTTCAAAGACGCTTCAGGTAGGCTTTGCAACATACCTACTTCTTGCAGATTAGATATGTTCCATAGTTTAATAACTTTACTTAACATATAACATTTTTCTAAACACACCAGACCATTACAGACATTGCACTCATTTTCAAAAGAAAACAGAATTTGCAGCACAATGTAATGTGATCAGCACAATAAGATCAGCAAGTACTCACCCTGTATACTTCTTTGGTCTCCAGGTTCCATAGCGTGATACCACAGCCTGCTGATAACAACATCTTTCCATCGGGGCTCAGGCATAGGTGACTGATGCTGCCTTTCTCTGCTTTCCATTTGCTGATTTGGGAGGTGGGGTGAGTTATTAAAAAAAATTAAAAATTAACAATTATTGGAGTGGTAACAAACATCGCAATACAACCCCAAATGATCAAAGTCGCACAGCTCAATATCTAACGACAAACAGTTGGGCAGCTAAAGAGGGTTGGATGGAAAGAGCGGCGGGAAACTATGAGAAATCATCAGTACAGCGACAAAAAATAAAAGCAACGTCCAAAATGAAAACTTGGGTGCAAACCAGGTATTTTTAAGGCGGAGATTGACAGATTCTTGATTAGTGAAGGTGTCAAGTTGTTATGGGGAGAAGGCAGGAGAATGGGGTTGAGAGGGAAAGGTAGATCAGCCATGATCGAGTAGACTGGATGGACCGAATTCATGACTCAGGAATTTCACAGTGGCTTCACTCAAACTCACACATGGCCGTCTATAGACTCTACAACCTGCTAACAGAATAGGAATAATGCAATCCCCACAATTTATAGGTAGAGTGCAGGGAAAAAGATTAAGTAAATCCTCAATTTAACTCTCATGGTCAAGAAATATTCCAAAATAAAAACTCTGGAAATACAAAGGAAAAAGCCACCTATTCTTCTCCAGAGACACTGTCTGACCCACTGAGTTACTCCAGCTTTTTGTGTCTATCTGGGAAAACACTGAATTGGCTTGCTCAGACCATCCACTTGCAAAGCTATCTGCAAGGTGGGATTAGGTCCAAGGTACACCCGAAACCTCACCTATCCACGTTTTCCAGAGATGCTGCCTGACCTGTGGAGTTACACCACCATTTTGTTGTCTATCTTGGTATCTGCAGTTCCTTTTTATTACAAGGAATACTATTTTGTTACAATATCAATAATTTGCATGCAGATACATGATATATTCTATAGTTGGGATTTATTGGTCTAAATAAATGTCCAATCTCACACTAACAAGTAATGCTTTAGGGGAGGCAGATTGCAAAATACTACTCGGGTTATATCATCTTTTCCAAAAGAGATTTAGTTCGATATTATAAGATACATTATAGATTTTTTTAAGCTCTTTGTTTAAAGTACTTAACCTCACCTCCCCAATAAGACAATTTTAGTGACTTAAAACTTGAGAGAATTTGTCCTTTTTTTTTGTTCCTTCCTTGGTCTAGCTGCCTCAGGAAGTTAAACTTAAAAAAAATCTCAAATAACACAGGGCGGCAGCAGTGGTTGAGTTGCTACCTTGCAGTGTCAGAGACCCAGGGCTTGTAGGTTAATTGGCTTCTGTAAATTGCCCCTAGTGCGTAGGGTAGAACTAGTGTACGGGGTGTTTGCTGGTCGACATGGACACGTGAGCCGTGCCCTATCTCTAAATAAAATTGGTCTAAAACTGACACTCCTATCCCTCCAAATTAGAGCAAAACTACCCCAACCTAGAATATCAAGGTAGACCCAGTAAATATAGCCTGTTCCCTGGAATCCTTTCCAAATATTTCTTCAAACAGCTTCTTTTCACAATCAATGTCACCAAAGACAATAGGTGCAGGAGTAGGCCATTCGGCCCTTCGAACCATGTGATCATGGCTGATATCCCATATCCCCTATTTCTAAGAGCCCTATCTAGCTCTCACTTGAAAGCATTCAGAGAACCTGCCTCTGAGGCAGAGAATTCCACAGACTCACCACTCTCTGTGAGAAAAAGTGGAAGAAAAAAGGCTAAGGTTCAAAAGATGACAGCGCCCTCTAACACACGGGAGAAGGAAAACATTTGAACGTTGCATTGTCGTAGGTTTTGGGGCAGTAAACAAGGAGCTATTTGGTTCAAGAATCTTAACAGGAAACAAGAAAGTCCTTTCATTCTATACTTATCTCACCAGTGTAATAATAGGTATTTTTTTTATTGCAGAGGGACGAGGGTGAACGAGAGGCACCAGAGAGAAAGACAATTCTGTATTCCAGACACATGCATAAACAAGGTCAATGGTCAACAGTTCACATGCATAGTTCCCAGCTTCCTTGTTTTGTTAAATTACTCGAGACCAAAGTCAAGGTGTTAGTCAGCTTGCTCAGACAGCCAAGGAGGTATCGTCATATTTATCAGCCATACAGCGAAACCTTAAGACATCATCACTGCAAGTCCTTCTGGAAATCTGCATTAAATCTGCATAGCCCAATTTTTTTTAAATTCTCACTGAATTACAAGATCAAAACTTCAAGAAACCTCTCCACCTCACCAAGAAGCAAGAACTTCACAAACACGCATCCTTCCAGCACCAAAGTATAGCACAACAAACTCCATAGACAACACTATTTTAGAAAGCCTGAAGTGGTACAGTAACCCCTGTAATGTTAGCGCTCAATTGCAGTTTTATACTAACGAGAAAATTGTAATGTTCCTAGTTAAGTTTCCACCTCTCAAAATATTGTTCAAATATTAAAAACACATGTTAAATGATCAGAAATGACAGTCAGAACCTTTCTTCCCCAGAGTGAAAATAGCAAATACTGGAGGGCATTTAAGGTGAGAGGGGCAAAGTTTAAAGGGAATGTGAAGGGCACGTTTTGTATTACGCAGAGGCAGGTGGGTGCTTGGAATGGGCTGCCAGAGGTAGTGGTGGAGGTAGATAGAATAGTGGCATTTAAAAGACTTTTGGATAGGCACATGGAAATGCAGGGAATGGAGGGATAGGTGCAAACAAATAAAAATTGGTTTTGGCATCATGTATGGCACCGACATCAAAGGGCCTGCTTTTGTGTTGTACTGTTCTAAGGTATACACAGACAACATTCATTAAGTAAACAGACTCAATACATGCAAAAATAATGGCCAGATCCTCAGGGACATTTTAAACTAAACATCTGAGGAAAAAATATCAGTGTACTCAATATAAATTAGGATGGAATTGCAGTAACTAATTTATAAAGCTATCAAGTCTAGTCCACAATTTATAACCATTCAAATCTCTGCGACAAAAATGTGCATTTAGAATATTAAATCTATTTAAAATGAAAATGGGAAGATACTTTTATTAATGGCAAGCAATGAACAATTTTAATACAGACCAAAAACCAAATCCAGATATTGAAACATTTATTTTACTCCTAAACTATTTTCTGTTATACTGTAAAACCAAGTTCCTCCTCAAACAACTCCCTTAGGCCCACAGCTAGTGGGTTACCTCGGAGAAGGATCTAAGAATATATCGGAGAACACACTGGACGGCACAGTGGCTCAGCGGGTAGAGCAGCTGCCTCACAGCGCCAGAGAACGTGGTTGCATCATGACCTCGGGTGCCGTCTGAGTGGAATTTGCACGTTTTCCCGGTGACCGCACAGGGTCTCCTCCCTGTGCAGGTTAATTGCCCCCAGTGTGTAGTGAGTGGATGTGAAAATGGGATAACATAGAACTAGTGTGAACGATGGTCAGCATGGACTCAGTGGGCCGAAGATCCGGTTTCCATGCTGCATCTCTAAATCAATCAACACACTTACCACTTGGTGTGGTCAGGTACACTACAGATCCATTCATTTGATTTACTTCTGGGAGTAGTTCACACCTCTTCCCTGGCAACTCTGTTAACTGTCCCAGTCTGAAGGAGGTCCCGACCCAAAACATCACCTATTCATGTTCTCCAAAGATGCAGCCTGACCCCCTGAGTTACCCAGAAGTAATATGTGGATTCTGCTGTGATTTGAATTTGTCAAAGCAATTAAAGAAAGACTTTGCAAGTATGACACTTGTTGAAGGATATTTAGTAGTCCAAGCATTCGGGTGGCGTGTACCAATTGTCTAATGCTCCCTCAATCATCGCAGCAGGAAACTACAACAAGCACAATGCAGCAAGACAACCAAGGCTCCATACAATGTCATCTTAGACCTACTGTACCAAATATAAGAGCAAAGGCAAATTGTGTCTGAGCAGTTGGGAGGGAAAAGAACAAAATATGGAGAGAAGCAGGGTTAGAAAATACTAGATCTAGAAAGACCACATCACTGACCATTTCACCTTCCCCGTTGGCACGCTCCATTCCACTATATGCTTGTCATCTGAGCAGCTGTAGAGACAATCATTTTCTTGATGCCACCGTACACAGTTTACTTTACCGTTATGTCCATCACTCTGAAAATATTAACAGCAGACAAAAAAATTGGATAAAAGCGAAAAGACAATACATGACTACAATCAAACCAACCACAGTACACAGATTTAAATAATGTAAATAACGTTTAGTACAAGATAAAGTCCAGTAAAGTCTGATCAAAAGTAGCCCGAGGGCCTCCAATGAGGTACAGTGCCCTCCATTATGTTTAGGACAAAGACCCATCATTTATTCTTTTAAGAAGGGTTGACCCGAAACGCTGCCTATTTCCTTCGCTCCATAGATGCTGCCTCACACACTGAGTTTTCCCACATTTTTGTCGACCTTCGATCTTCCAGCATCTGCAGTTCCTTCTTAAACATTTATTTATTTGCCTTTGTTCTCCACAATTTGAGTTTCATTATAGAAAATCACATGTGGTTAAAGTGCACACTGTCAGAATTTAATAAAAGCCATTTTTCACATTTTGGTTTCACCATGTAGAAATTACAGCAGTGTTTATACATAGTCCCCCCATTTCAGGGCACCATAATGTTTGGGACACAGCAATGTCATGTGAATGAAAATAGTCATGTTTATTATTTTGTTGCATATCCTTTGCATGCAATGACTGCTTGAAATCTGCAATTCATGGACATCACCAGTTGCTGGGTGTCTTCTCTGGTGATGCTCTGCCAGGCCTGTATTGCAGTCATCTTTAGCTTATGCTTGTTTTGGGGGCTAGTCCACTTCAGTTTTCTATTCAGCATATAAAAGGCATGCTCAATTGAGTTCAGACCGGGTGATTGACTTGGCCATTCAAGAATTTACCATTTTTTAGCTTTGAAAAACTCCTTTGTTGCTTTGGCAGTATGTTTGGGATCATTGTCTTGCTGTAGAATGAACTGCCGGCCATTGAGTTTTGAGGCATTTGTTTGAACTTGAGCAGATAGGATGTGTCTATACACTTCAGATTTAATTATACTACTACCATCAGAAGTTGTATTATCAATAAGTGAGCCAGTACCTTCAGCAGCCATACATGCCCAGGCCATAACACCCCCACCACTGTGTTTCACAGATGACGTGGTATGCGTTGGATCTTGGGCAGTTCCTTCTCTCCTCCATACTTTGTTCTTGCCATCACTCTCATATGTTAATCTTCGTCTCATCTGTCCACAAGACCTTTTTCCAGAACAGTGGTTGCTCTTTTAAGTACTTCTTGGCAAACTGTAACCTGGCCATCCTATTTTTGCAGCTAACCAGTGGTTTGCATCTTGCAGTGTAGCCTCTGTATTTCTGTTCATGAAGTCTTCTGTGGACAGTGGTCATTGACAAATCCACACCTGACTCCTGAATAGTGTTTCTGATCTGTCAGACAGGTGTTTGGCTATTTTTCTTTATTATAGAAAATTCTTCTGTTATCAGCTGTGGAGATCTTCCTTGGCCTGCCTGTCCCTTTGCGGTTTGTAAGCTCACCAGTGCTCTCTTTCTTCTTAATGATGTTCTAAACAGTTGATTTTGGTAAGCCTAAGGTTTGGCTGATGTCTCGAAGAGTTTTATTCTTGTTTCTCAGTCTCATAATGGCTTTTTTGACTTTCATTGGCACAACTTTGGTCCTCATGTTGATAAACAGCAATAAAAGTTTCCAAAGGTGATGGAAAGACTGGAGGAAAGACTAGGCACTGAGAGCTCTCTTATACCTGCATTTAGGAGGCAATTAAACACACCTGAGCAATTACAAACACCTGTGAAGCCATGTGTCCCATCATGGTGCCCTGAAACGGGGGGGGGGGGGGGGGGGGCCGACGACACCTATGTATAAACACAGCTGTAATTTCTACATGGTGAAACCAAAATGTATAAAATACCCTTTAATAAAATCTGACAATGCGCACTTTAACCACATGTGATTTTTTTCGATTACTAATCTCAAATTGGGGCGTACAGAAGCGAATAAATAAACGACAGGTCTTTGTCCCAAACGTTATGGAGGTCATTGTATATAGCAGCCCAGGACTGCTCTATAGTTGTTGGTAGGATGGTTCAGTTACTCAACAACAGCTGGGAAGAAACTGTTCCTGAATCTGGAGTATTGTGCTTTTACACTTCTATGCCTTTTGCCCGATGGGAGAGGGGAGAAGAGGGAGCGGGTCGCCGTGCCGAGGTGTAAATGGAGCAATGAACCAGATAATTCAACCTTTAGGCAATGCTAGGAATAAGATCAAAATGGCAAAAAACTTGCAAGAAATCAGTGGAAGATGTAGGTAGACAGGCTAGTAGACAGGCTATAGGTTGAAAAAATATTTCAAATGAGTGCCTTATTTTCTTGACTTTTTAAAATAGGGGCATAATTCAAAAAGGGGCAGTACAGCAGTGCAGCTGGTACAGTGGCTGTCTCACAGCACCAGGCTTCAATTGGGTGCTGTCAGTGTGGAGTTTGCACGTTCTCCCTGCGAATGTGCACGTTCTAGGAGATGCTCCAGTTTCCTCCCACATCCCAAAGACATGCAGGTTTGTTGGTTAATTGGCCTCTAAAATTGCCCCAAATATGCAGGAAGTGGATGGGAAAGTGGGATAATAAAACTGGTGTGAATGCTTTGGGCTGAAGGGCATTGTCCATGCACTGTCCCAAAACAAATATTTAAAAGTCAGGATTAATCCGTTCAAAATACTGGAGCATTTTCTATTCACCCAACTTTACTGGAGCAGGCACATTACAGGTCGAAATAATTTGTGAACAAAAGCAAGAGAAGTCTGGTGGAAGGTTCAAGAGAGAAGATAAAATTAAGGTGATTGTCAAATTAACCAAAAGCTTAAAAGGATAAATTAAAACACACAGCAAGCAGTTAGCATCAGACATGCATTTGTCGGACAGAATTTTGGGAGGCAAATTCAATAGCCTTTCAACAGGGAAAGAAATCTAGAAAATAAAAAATGCAAGGTTACATGAAAGATATGGGGAAAGCAACCTACGTCTGTCTGATGAGGCAAGCTTTATTATTCTTGCCTCAGGTCTTGTATGCCGTTCCTTTGCACGATACAATACTAAATGGTCCACATTTCAATAGCAGAGGCAACAAAGACTGTGGGAAGGAACTGCAGATGCTGGTTTAAACCGTAGACACAAAAAGCTGGAGTAACTCAGGCAGCATCTCCGGAGAGAAGAAATAGGTAACATTTCGGGACAATCTGAAGAAGGATCTCGACCCGAAGAGTCACACATTCCTCCTCTCCAGAGATGCTGAGTTACTCCAGCATTTTGTGTCTATCTTTAAGACAATGGTTAACAGGCTCCCAATACTTGCAGAGCAGTATTGATTAATGCAGTTCAGTCATAAAAGTCGAAGTACATCAACTTGTGTTATTTTGTGCTAGCTTGGCAGGGGTTCCAGAAGAGACACACATTTGCACCGGGAATGCGAGGACTATGAATGAAAGATCAAAAGCCCAGGCAAGAAAATGAGTATTGGAGGAAAGGAGAGTGAGCAAATGAACAAGATCAAATAGCAGGGTGAAGGGTGTGAAAGGGTTGCCAGAAAATAACTGACTGGTTAGACAGGCTGAAGAGAATTTACTTTAGAGAAATGTCGGTTATTTGTAAAAGCAGAATACACGATAAATAGCATGCGATACAAAATAGTTTAGTTTATAGTCACGTGTGCTGAGGCACAGTTAAAAGGTTTTGTTGCGTGCTATCCAGTCAGTGGAAAGACAATACATGATTACATTCGTGCCCTTCAGTGTATAGACAGGTACATGATAACGGAATAACGTTTAGTGCAAGGTAGAGCCAGCAAAGTCCGATCAAGGGTAGTCCGAGGGTCACCAATGAGGTAGATAGTAGTGTAAATTTAGTTTTGTTTATTATTGTCACATGTCCCGAGCAGTGAAAAGCTTTTTGTTCTTGTAACGGGACAGATTAATCTTGGGGACAAAAGGTTATATTCATAATTTAGTTTATTTTTGTCATGTGTACCGAGATACAGTGAATAGCACGAAACACGATTCACATTATACCCTTTATCGTGTATCTGTACGCTGTGGATGGCTCGATTGTAATCGTGTATTGTCTTTCTGCTGACTGGTTAGTACGCAACATAAGCTTTTCACTGTACCTCGGTACACGTGGCAATAAACTAAACTCAGCTCATGCCTTGTTGTTGCGTGCCATCCCGTCAGCAGGAAAGCCATACATGATTACAATCAAGCCGCCCACAGTGTCTATATACAGGATAAAGGGATGATGTCTCGTGGAAGATGAACTCCTGTAGTTTTCTTAAAACAGCTTTGAAAGTAAAATTGAGTCTATATTTATATCTATTACACAGATTAAAATCGAACTTTTGGAAACCATCCAAAACGTTATTTCTAGCAGGTAAGAGATCACTTCTACAACTACCTTGAACTGTGGTGCTATGAACATGTGTAAAATGTTATTAACATGCCAAACTGTGTTGGGTGCATGGCCATAAACATTCTGTTCCCTTTATTACTTTTTTGTGACACATTCATATATTACCACAATTCAGACAATCCAACAGGTTTTTGCCAATTTAACATTATAAGCAATCTTACCAGCTTCCTCTGTAATTCTCCTTTTACTATACTGTATAACAAGATGCTGCCAACTGCTGTGCCAATAGCCAATAGATCCAATTCCTCATCAACATCCACTTTCTCCGATCTCCTCTTTTTTTTCTGAGGAACCTCCTAGAAAGAAGAGAAAATCCACATCTTTACTCAGTCATTTCATAACACCGTAGGAAAAAAAGATTTAGTGGTTGAAAATAAATGTCTGGCTTTACCAGAGACTGGGTTAAAGTCAAAATCAGAGCCTTGCTTCTAATTGTCCCAGTTTCAAGACGTTTTTTTCACGTGAAAAAAAAACCAGACTAAGTTGCAGCCTGTCCAGTGAAAGAATTCATGCCAACTATTCTATCAGGCATGTGTAAGTAGATATATAAATGAAGGACCAAGACAAAATGAGCATAGGATATAGGATAAATATAGGAAATAATTAAAGGAATTAAGGAAATGCCCAGCAAGTCAGGACACATCTGCATAAAAGTTACGATGAATGAATGAAACGTTATTGACATATGTACTTAGGTACAGTGAAGTGCCATGTTTTGCATACAACCTAGGCAGTACACAAGTGTCGCCGCCAACAAGTTACAAAAGTAGCAAACAGTCCTATCTACCGTACTGCCCACTGCTGCATGTGGCAGCCCCCCCCCCCCCCCCCCCCCCTTTGTTCTTGGCATCCCAACACGCCGGCTCCTCCCCCATTGCTCTCGCTGTTGGTGGCACTGTTCCATCGACGCCAGAGGCTCTGAGCCAATTCCATGGCCTCTCAGATTTTATTTCAGATTTCCAGTGTTTGCCTCTTTTATGAAAAAAACCCATTTTGGCTGGATATTTGCACATTCACTCCTACGCCCCTTCCCAGAACATTTAAATCCTGCTAGCATGCACATCCATTAGCTGGACAAGTGCAGACCAACTAATAAATGCCAATTTGCACCAGTTCCACCACAGTCAGATGAAGATGTTAGTTGAAAGTATGCCAGCGCCAGAGACCCGGGTTCAATCCCGACCTCGGTGTGCAGCCTGCAAGTTCTCCCCGTGACCACGTGGGTTTTCTCCGGGTGCTCCAGTTTCCTCCCACATCCCAAAGGTATGCAGGGTCTGTAGGTTAATAGGCTTCTGTAAACATGTCCGTAGCATGCAGGGAGTGGATGAGAAAGTGAGATAACCTAGAACTAGTGAGAGTGGGTGATTGATGATCAAGGTCTACTCGGTGGGCCGAAGGGCCCATTTCAATGTTGTATCTCTAAAACTAATACACAGCAAATCTGCAGGAACAGGTTATATTTCTCATGGTTGCACCCAGACATGGTAATAAACTGATTACTAGCCAAATGAAAATCAAAACCTACCCTCAATCTGTGGCCTTGTGGCTTCAAATAGTGAGAGAACACCTCTTCATAAACCCAAGGAGCAGAATCTCCCTATTGTTTCCTTGAAGAGGGAGAGAGAAAACAGGGAACTAGACTTTTCAACCAAATAGCAGTACTGTGAAAAATGCTGGAATTTATAACAAAAGGTATAATGGCAGAACACTGTGGAAAATAGGGCTGAATTTCTGGAAGTAAAATCATGTTTGGCTTTGCATCTCAGAAGACATTTAATAAAGGTCTCCCGCACGAAATTAGACTTCAGACTCTAGATTTCACTTTAGACTGCATAGATGCAGCACAGAAACTGGCCCTACCTCTCACCGAGTCCACGCCGAACAGCAATCACGCATACACTAGTTCTATCCTACACACTAGGCACAATTATACTGAAGCAAATTAACCTGCAGACTAATTTGGACACCAGAGTGTGAAAATAAAGAATCTTCAAGATAATGTAGACATCTTAGGCAATAGGCAGGAAGCTGTGAAGTTATCCTCATCCACTAGTTTCCAAAAGTCTAAGAAAGATAGATTCATGCAAATTCAAGTAGCAATTAGGAGGGTAAATGGACGGGGATTGAGTGCATTAGTAAAGATATCTTATTACAAGTACACAGGCCTTGGTGAAACCACAGCAGTTTAGTCTCCTTACCCAAGGTTGTATTTGGCATGAAGGGAATACAGAGTAGATTCACTGGTTCCAAGTATCTGTGCAAGTAGACTGTGAAGTCCAGGCCCATATTTCCAGTTTAGAAGACAGAAAGGAGAACTCACCAAAATCAACAAAATTCTTAAAGGGCTTGACAGGCCCGATAAAAAAGGATCTTTCTCTGGCCGACAAGTGGTCACAATCTCAGAGTAAGGCCATTTAGTTTAGAGATACAAGTCCTCTGGCCCACCAAGTCCACGCCGGCCAGTGATCACCATGTACACTAACACGATCCAATACACTAGGGACAATTTACAAAAGCCAATTAACCTACAAATCTGCACGTATTGACATTGTGGGAGGAAACGAGGAGGAGCTGCGTTGTAATGCAACGCAAAGGGATCTAGGGGTATTAGTACATGAATCACTAAAAGTTAGTATGCAGGTGCAGCAAGCAATCAGGAAGGCCAATGGAGTTTTGGCCTTTATTGCTAGGGGGATTGAGTATAAAAACACGGAGGTCTTGCTGCAGCTGTACACAGTATTAGTGAGACCACATTTGGAATACTGTGTACAGTTCTGGGGTCCATACTTAAGAAAGGATGTACTAGCCCTGGAGGCAGTGCAGCGAAGGTTTACAAGATTAATTCCTGCAATGAGGGGATTGACATATGAGGAAAGGTTAAATAGGCTGGAACTCTACTCTTTGGAGTTTAGAAGAATGAGAGGCGATCTCATTGAAACATATAAGATCGTGAGGGGCCTTGATCGGGTGGATGCACCGAGGATGTTCCCAATGATCGGGGAAACTAGAACTAGGGGACATAGTTGCAGAATAAGGGGGGGCTCTTTTAAAACTGAGATGAGGAAGAACTTCTTCACCCAGAGGGTGGTTAATTTATGGAATTCACTGCCCCAGGGAGCAGTGGAAGCAGAAACGTTAAATATATTTAAGACTAAAATAGATGGTTTTTTAGCTGCCAAGGGGATAAGGGGCTACGGGGAGAGGGCAGGGATATGGACCTAGGTATGGTTAGTATAGTAAGACCTGAGTGATCTCCTGGACAAGTGTCGATCGCCTGGATTGGGGTCGGAGAGGAATTTCCCGGATTTTTTTCCCGAATTGGACCTGGGTTTTTATCCGTTTTTTTGCCTCCCCCAGGAGATCACGAGGTTCTTGGGGTGGAGAGGGGTGATAGCGGTATAAAGGGGAGGGTAGTGTCTTGTGTTCTGTGTCTTGTGTCTACTGTTTGTGGGTAAGTGTGTCTGTTTAGTGTTCAGCCATGAGCGAATGGCGGTGCGGGCTCGACGGACCTGGTGGTCTACTCTCGCACCTACTTTCTATGTTTCTATGTTTCTATGAAACTGGAACAACCGGAGCAAACCTATCCAGTCACAGCGAGAACATACAAACTCCGTGCAGGTAGCACTTGGAGTCAGGATCAAACTCAGGTCTCAGGCGCTGTAAGGCAGCAACTCTACCGTTGTGCTACTGTGCTGTCCCTCTGCGGCCTTTCTTAACTCAACATGACTGTAAAAAACTCATACATGCTTTCATATCAAGCAGACTTGATTACTGGAATGCCTTATTTAACGGTCTGCCTTTGAAATCCACCAACAAGTAACAGCTCATTCAAAATGCCGCAGCCCGGCTCTTAACAAATACCAAGAAAAGGGAACATATCACCCCAGTATTATACTCCCTTCATTGGCTCCCTGTGAGATCCAGGATAGACTATATAAAGTCCTCCTTCTTGTCTATAAAGCCCTAAATGGCTTAGGAGCGGCATATTGTACAGAGTCCCTCCTTCCCTATGCCCCTACTCGAGCGTTCAGGTCATCTGATGCCGGCCTGTTAGCCTCTCAATGCCGCAGCAATAAGAAAAAAAGCCTTTTCCAATGATGCCCACAAGCTGTGGCATAGCCGACCCGGGGCTATGAGAGACGCCCACTCAGTTGACATATTTAAACGGCAGCTAAAAACTTATCTTTTCAATCAAGCTTTTAACAGACTTTACTTCTTCTGACGACATTGTAAAAATTACCTTTATTCTCTTGTATTTATCTCAGTGTATCCCTTCAGCAGCTTGTGTACTCATATAGTATATGGGACTGTATTTGACATCAGAGTTTTGGCTTTTTGTCCTGTTACGCTCTCAATTTAAAAAATATATATAAATCTGTGCTTTTTCTGTTATTAACTGTTCATGTCCTTACTGTTGTAAATTGTACTTTTGTTTAGACCTGTGTTTTTGTCAAAAGCACTTTGGGTTGCTTTCACTTGTATGAAAAGTGCTATACAAATTAAGTTATTATTATTATTATATTACAGAGGTGGTGGAGGGTCAGTCATTGTACATTCATAACACAATTCAATAATTTCTAGATGTTAAGGATATTGCGATAGTGCACGAAAATGGCACTGATGCGAATGATCAGCCATAATCATGACAAATGATGGAAAGACTCAAAGGAGAGAACAGCCAATTGTTTCGTATAATGTTCTAAATTCTGCAATTTCACTGTACTTGGGTAATACTAATTCTGTTTAGAGTACCAAAATCCAGCCCCAAATTCAAATACCAATCGTTCTGCAAGAATAAGTCCCATAATCAGACTATTTCAAAGAAAATCTTTTTAGTCATCTCAAAATGGTAGTATCTGGGGTAAAACAACTCTGACAATCTACTCAAAAACATCAAATGTCACCTTTTCAAAGCAGCTGCAAGCAACTTCCTCCCCCCCCCCCCCCCTGCCACCACCCAAGATAATCAAGAAAGGGCCACTCCCAAGAGAAATCAATTATTCACTCATTTATATACATTACCCACTGCCGTTTACTGATGCTTTATTCACTAATTTTCAACTCCTCTCCAGCCTATGATGTCAGATCACTCATCTGCTGACCAAACTAGGAAATGGCTGCAGTTTTCAACAATTAAACATTGGGTCATGGGTGATAGGAGGATTAGGCCATTCGGCCCACTTAGTCCACTCCACCTTTCAAACATGGTTGACCTATCTCTCCCTCCTAAGCCCATTCTCCTGCCTTCTATTCCTAACCTCTGACAAATGTATTAATCAAGAATCTATCTATCTCTGCCTTAAAAATATCCATTGTTGGCCTCCACAGCGTTCTATGACAATGAGTTCCACAGATTCACCACCCTCTGATAACTTTAATCAAAGAAATTCCTCCTCATCTTCCTAAAAGAACATCCTTTTATTCTCCCACTAGTGGAAACATCCACTCCACATCCACTCTATCCAAGCCTTTCACTATTCAGTATGTCTTTAAATGAGGTCTCCTCCCCCCATTCTTCTAGTGTCCCCAGTGTCTCTGGTCCCAACCACACCTAGTCAGTTCAACCACATGTCCCAGTCAACTACACCTACTAGTCACAAAAAGCTGGATAACTCAGCGGGTCAGACAGCATCTCTGGAGAAAAGGAATAGGTGATGTTTCAGGTTCGCCCCCTTCTTCAGACCCTTTCTCCATTTTTTTGGGTATCTACCTGCGGCTTAAACTGGCTTCTGCAGTTTCTTCCTACACATCTACTAGTCAGTAATTTCATACCCTGCCTGCCCCTATCAGAGATTACACTTTTCTAAATCTCTGACGTGCTACTAAAACTCCAATCCTTCCATCTTCCCTTTATAAAACTGCCACTTTCCACCAAATATTATCCACCTCCATTGCTGTCCACATGCTGCCAAAATGCTGGATACTTCCACATTATGACTCAAAATGGCCTAGTTCAGTTTTCTCCTCAAATCACATAGCCTCATATCTCATCATAACCTCCATAAGAGCGCAAGGGGCTTAAATCCGGAGACACGGTGTCAAATACTTTCTTTGACATAGCGCAGCATTTTAACAGGGAGCAGGGAGCCTCGGAAAAGAATTACAGGAAATACATTAATACAGGGGGGAAAAAATCCCGATGATTGCATTTTCTGAAGATCAATCTGATCCATGCACATGTACATAACTGACGCAGTTCCGCAGTGGAGGTGGTCTAGACCCAACACTTTCAGTGGTTTCAATCATTGGCCTTTCTTCCATCATGAGTGAGATACCTGCATAACATACAAATTGTCTTGTAAACACAAAATGCTGGAGTAACTCAGCAGGACAGACAGCATCTCTGGAGAGAAGGAATGGGTAACGTTTCGAGACGCGACCCTTCTTTGTCTCATCGCAAACAAAGCAGCCCAAAGCGTAGACAACATTTAGCATGGTCTGATATTTGACTGGTAACATTGTTTCACACCAGCTCTGACAAGATAATTTAATTCTCTACCTATAATTATGTAATGACAGTCGGATTGCCAAGTACTCCCACAACCAACCTACTGAGGCTCGTAAACTCAACTAGTCCAACCACAAACGCTGCAGCCCGTCAGATTGTGGGCGTCCTGCCACCCCAAAGCCACTCCATCATCGCCAATACACGAACATTGCGGAACCTGGATGAATGCAACTCCAACAACACTCAAGCATCCAGGAATGGGCAGCCTGCTTCAATAGTGCCTCATTCATTCCACCAGCTCTATACTGTAACTGCAAGGAGCACCGTAGTCACTCTTCAAGGTTACTCCAACATCATCTCACAAAGACACAACCACCACAGGTGACTAGAGCTTCAGGTGCTGTGGAACCCCATCACTTGCAGGTCCCCTCCACATCACACACCATCCCAGCTTGGAAATATATTCCTGGCCCATCATCAATGTTGGCCTTAAATCTTGGAGATGCCCATACAATAGGACTGGGAGCAAATTTATCAAAAGAAGTGCAGGCATTCAAGGCGGCAGCGCATCTTCATAAGGGCAATGGGATGGGGAATAAGGTCTGGAATTCTGATAGCGGAGTAGGGGGGTGCTTGGGCTACAAGCACACTGATCACCTGCAAAGTTGAGAAGTGCAATGAATATATGGATTATAATCCAGCCATATACAGTGATACATTTTGGTTTTAGTTACAGTGTGGAAACCGGCCCTTCGGTCCACGTCGATCAGCAATCACTCTGTACACTAGTTCCATACACGAGGAACAATTTACCAAAGCCAATTAACGTACAAACCTGCACGTCTTTGGAATGTTAGTGGAAACCGGAAACCCGGAGAAAACCCACGCGGTCATGGAGAGAACCGTGCAGACAGCACCCGGAGACAGGATTGAACCCGGGTCTCTGGGCCTGTAAGGCAGCAACTCTACAACTGCTGCTTTTAGAAAGACAAACAAGAATAGGACATACACAGCAAATGGTAGCGCCCTAGAGAGTTTGGATGAAGAGCCTGTGCGGTAGAGTTGCTGCCTTACAGTGAATGCAGCGCTGGAGACGCGGGTTCGATCCAGACTACAGGTGCTGTCTGTACGGAGTTTGTACGTTCTCCCCGTGACCTGCGTGGGTTTTCTCCGAAATCTTCGGTTTCCTCCCACACTCCAAAGACGTGCAGGTTTGTAGGTTAATTGGCTTGGTAAATGTAAAAATTGTAAAAAAGTGGGTGTGGGGATCGCTGGTCAGCGCGGACCCGGTGGGCCGAAGGGCCTGTTTCCGCTCTGTATCTCTAATCTCCACGCTAAACTAAAACTAGCAGCACGGGCAGATGTTGGTGGCATGGGGGCATTGAGGGTAGCATGTAGGATGCTCAAGTTCATCGTGTGATAGAATACAAGCGCAGGCACATCATGTTACCACAAAACACTGGGTCACAGTTAGGCCTCCTCGCCTGTATCCGCCCACGTCGCATGCCTCCCCCTCACCTCTTTACCACCTTTTCCCCTCTACTCCATCAGTCTGAAGAAAAGTCCTGACCCAAAACAACGTGTAGTCACTTTCTTCCACAGATACTGCCTGGACTGGCGACTTCCTCCAGCACTGACGAAACATTGGAGTATTATTTGTAGTTCTGATCACCCCACTATAAGCATGTGAATGCCTTTTAAATCATTTAAATTCCTCTTTGGTTTTGCAGTCCCTTATCCCAAATGCTGTGCAGGCTTTTCATAGATGGGACAAGAATCAGAAAATGTAACGAAAAGAGACATTAGGACAACTAACAGCTCAGTCACAATCGCTTAATAAAGTCTGGTAGGAAGAGATCTGTGAAGATTCCATTATTTGCAGCATAATCAGCTGAAATATATCCATCAATGGCAAGGTGATTGAAAACCAAACTGCCGTTCCAGCTGAAAATCTGAAATAAAAACAGAAAATGCCCGGGGAAGTCAGGTCAAGTCACCACCTGTGGAGAAAGAAGCAGAATTAATGTTTTAGGTTCATAACCCTTCAACAGAATAGTGGGATGGTAGTAATCAAGGTTGTGGCAGGAGTTAGTATCCTCAACCATGTGTCCTCAAGGTTACAAGAGGTTAGAAAGATAAGGAAAAGGCCCAGACCATGATCCAACATTCACTAACACAAAGTTAAGATGTGAGCAGTATGTAGACAGGTTTTGAAGGGTTAAGATAGCAGATAGTTAAGATAGCGGGATAACTCTAAATGTCATAAAATCATATGTGTAGGAAGGAATAGTGTTGGTTTGCACCGGAGATACACAAAATGCTGGAGTAACTCAGCGGGACCGGCAGCATCTCTGGATAGAAGGAACGGGTGACATTTCGGGTCGAGACCATTCTTCAGACATAAAGTCAAAGTTGTGCAAACACTGATGACCATCCAAGAAACTCACTTCAGGATTAAATCTATATTTTACTGGTCATCGCAGCATAAAAGATTACTGATAATGAAAATGAAAAAGCCGTTCAGGCACATTTGAAAGACCAACATTATCACTAAAGAAATATTTTTCTCTGTTTTGTTTTACACAACATAGTGTGAAGACAGAACACCTGTGTACCCCCACCTCAACATATTCAGTTGACCAAAGAACCAGGATGCTTTCACATCCAACCCTCAAATTGTATTTTTTTAACTTGAATGACTTGAACAAACGTTTACTACCGCTTAGCAGTAAGCCTCAGTAGTTTTTGATCTTGCCCTGAAAGTATCTGATGACCACGTGAATGATCTCCGTGTCTTAATTGAACAAGGTACAAATCCCCCCCCCCCCCCGAAATTAATACCACCGCAGACGCCTCAACACGCCGTTCAACCAGCATTCACCGGCAGCTACAAGCAACAGGTCGAGCTGACATAACATTTGCGCAATAAGCCAAAAGGCTGTGAAGCCCAAGAGCTGCAACGTGCCAGGGCCTCGTGTGGCCGACTCACTTACTAGCGCGCTTGCTGTTAAAAAAAAAAACGGGACGGCGGTTTCTAAAAGTGAGAGGACTTTTCATTTAAAGCATTTGGGAGAATTCCTCGACGAGTGTTAATTTAAAAAAAAGTTGGGGGGGTGGAAAGAGACAAAATTCAGAGTGAAATTTATAACCAGGGGGTGCTGAGAATGAAGCGTCCACTAGCTCCACACTAGGGGAGGACGGTGGGGAGTTTTGCAGAGGTTGGGACTGGAGCACATGGGGAGCCGGGGGTTCGCTGCCCCGACGGGGTTGACCAGTCTCCCTCACACCGAGCCCGCTATTCCCCACAGCCCCAGCCCATCGACCACACAGCCCCCCCTCCCCCCTGGCACCCGGCCCGGCCTCTGCCGCCCCTCTCCTCCGCACGCTGCCACCTACACCTCCCCCCCCACCCCGGGCCCTCACCTGGCGCTAGGCTTGTATCCGGCCCCGGTCCCCCCCCCCCCCCCTCCTCCCCACAGCCCCGGCCCATCGCCCACTAGGCCGCAGCCGCGGCATCGGGCCCGCACTGGGCGCCAGAGCGCCGCGCCCCCCCTCCCCTATTCCACAGGCCCGATCCCCGGCCTCAGCAGACGCCCGCTCCCCGGCCTACCACCTACACCACAGGCCCGATCCCCGGCCTCCCCCCCTCCACAGGCCCGATCTCCGAGCCTCAGCCCGCTCCCCACATCCCCGGCCCTGCGCCCCACATCCCCGGCCTCCCCCCGGCCCCGGTCCCCCACATCCCCGGCCTCCCCCCGGCCCCGCTCCCCCACATCCCCGGCCCCGCGCCCCACATCCCCGGCCTCCCCACATCCCCCCGGCCCCGCTCCCCCACATCCCCGGCCTCCCCCCGGCCCCGCACCCCCACATCCCCGGCCTCCCCACATCCCCGGCCTCCCCCCGGCCCCGCACCCCCACATCCCCGGCCTCCCCCCGGCCCCGCTCCCCCACATCCCCGGCCTCCCCCCGGCCCCGCTCCCCCACATCCCCGGCCCCGCTCCCCACATCCCCGGCCTCCCCCCGGCCCCGCTCCCCACATCCCCGGCCTCCCCCCGCTCCTTACATCCCCGGCCCCGCTCCTCACATCCCCGGCCTCCTCCACCACATCCCCGGGCCTCACCCGTGGTCGTTGCCGCTGGGCGGGGGCCCAGGCCAGGCAGCTGCAGGTGGCGCTGAGGTGGGACGAGGGCACGTACTCGTGTCGCAGGCGGCCCGCTCCCCCAGCCTGCGTGTCCCACAGGCGGACGCGCCCGTCGCCGGCCACCGTTGCCAGGCACCGCGCTGGGGCCGGGGGCGAGAAGACGCAGCAGCCGCCGCCACTGCCCGGTGTCCCCGCTGCTCCCGCTCCCGCTCCCCCATCATCGCCAGCAACCGCCGCCATGCCGTCGCCACACGTGTTGCCCAGCGCGCATGCGCCGCCGCCATGCCGCCACCCACGGGGGCGGGACCACCGCTCATGTCAATCAAAGATCCTATGCTCCGCTATAGGATCTTTGATGTCAATCACCTTATAACCACGCCCCTCATAGCAGGCCACCCCCCTCCTTACAGGCCACGTCGCTCCGTACAAGCCACGCCCCTTCTCACCAACTCCGCCCATCCCCACCGGTCACGCCCCTTCCCTGCATGCCACGCCCCTTTATCACAAGCCATGTCGCTCCGTACAAGCCACGCCCCTTCTCACCAGCTCCGCCCATCCCTCTCGACGCGCCCCTTCTTGCAAGCCACGCCCCCTCTCTACCAATCACGCCCCAGACAATCACAGGGCGCAGGTAGACCAATATCTGCAGGTAGACCAATATCTGCAGGTAGACCAGTATCTAAGAAGGAACTGCAGATGCTGGAAAATCGAAGGTACACAAAAATACTGGAGAAACTCAGCGGGTGCAGCAGCATCTATGGAGCGAAGGAAATAGGCAACGTTTCGGGCCGAAACCCTTCTAGTATCTGCAGGTAGACTAGTATCTGCAGGTAGACTAGTATCTAGTACAGGGGCCTTCTAGGCCATTAAGTGCGGCCTTTTGAATGAATCCAAATTTTGTAGAACAAATCCTTTTATTTTTATTAATATGTTTTTGTTTGTCTTTTATTATTATAATTTTAATCTTAAAATGAACGTATTTAAAATACCCAAGTAAAAGAAAATTCAACAAAATAATCCTACCCGACCGACGGCCACAATTAAAACGTTAATAAGTCATGAGGGCTATTTTAACAAAATAGTGTACATTTTGAAGTATATCTAATTGAAGTTTCTTGGATACGGCCTTATTAGATTACAGCTAACTTAATGCGGCCTTCCAACATGAAAAGGTTCCCCACCCCTGATCTAGTATCTTTGGTAGACACACAAAATGCTGGAGTAACTCAGGGGGACAGGCAGCATCTGTGGAGAGAAGGAATGGGTGACCCCTCTTCAGTCTTGCTTGCAAAGTGCACACACAAGAACAGTTTCAGTTTCCGCTTCGTATTTCGCTTGGGCAGCTTCAGTGTGAATATTGAAGGTAGACACAAAATGCTGGAGTAACTCAGCGGGACAGGCAGCGTCTGTCGAGAGAAGCAATGTGTGACATTTCGGGTCGCGACTGATAGTCAGGGGAGAGGGAAACGAGAGATCTAGACAGTGATGTAGAGAGATATAGAACAAATGAATGAAAGATATGCAAAAAGGTAACGATGATTAAGGAAACAGGCCATTCTAAGCTGTTTGTGGGGTGAAAATGAGAAGCTGGTACGACTTGGGTGGTGGAGGGATAGAGGGAGAGGGAATGCTGGGCTACCTGAAGTGAGAGAAATCAATATTCATACCACTGCCCAAGCAAAATATGAGATGCTGTTCCTCCAATTTGCATTTAGCCTCACTCTGACAATGGAGGAGGCCTAGGAATGGGACGGGGAATCAAAGTGTTTGGCAACCGGGAGATCAGGTTGGTTCAGGCGGGCTGAGCGAAGGTGTTCCGCAAAACGATCGCCCAGTCTAAGTTTGGTCTCGCCGATGTATAAGAGTCCACATCTTGAACAATGGATACAGTAGATGAGGTTGGAGGAGGTGCAAGTGAGCCTCTGCCTAACCTGAAAGGACTGTCGGGGTCCCTGGTCAGAGTTGATGGAGGAAGTATAGAGACAGGTATCGCATCTTCTGCAGTTGCAGGGGAAGGTACCTGGGGAGGGGGTGGTTTGGGTGGGAAGGGATGAGTTAACCAGGAAGGCAGAAAGGGTGTGAAGATGGGAAGATGTGGCTCGTGGTGAGATCCCTTTGGAGGTGGCAAAAACGTTGGAGCGTTAAGTGTTGTATACGACAGCTGATGGGGTGAAAGGTAATATTGACTTCTCTAATTTAAAGTAACCCTCGCTTTCTCTCTCCCTCAATCCCCCCCATCCTAGTTCTCCGACCAGTCTGACTGTCCCCTGATTAAATGTTATCTCTGTTTGCTTCGTTGTCACCTTCTCCTACCTAACAATGATCTATTCTACATTTTCCTTGAACTGCATTCCCTTTGATGTCTCATTTTTACACCTTACCTTTCCATATCTTTGTGTGTCTCTTCCCCCATGATTCCCAGCAAAGATCTTATAGCGGAGCAAGATAGGCTACTCCTGCTAAATACAATGGGCTGACGTGTAGTACGCTACGGAGTGGATCCTGGGCATTTTTCCCCGCCCATTTTAGTAACCGGAGCCTAGCTGACCCGACCCGACTCGCAGTGTAATCAATGAACAGTTTGTGTGTGTGATATAGGGTTAGATTCATCATTCTGTCAGTTCATACTTCTTGTCAAGAATAAAATTTGTCTCTGGTAATTGTCTTTTTTAATATATTTTAAATCATTTCTTTTTAAATGGCTCACAAGCAGTGTTTGAGTTGATTTTGTAGTAACCGGAACCGACCCGACTCGCAGGGTAATTGACATTGCGGGGGAACTTTTTGTGTGTGATATAGGGTTAGATTCATAATTCTGTTAGTTCATAATTCTGTTAATTCTTGTTAAAGAATAAAATGTTTATAAACACACATACATGAAAATTATATAAATGTATATAATCATATAACACACACAATTATATTTCTTCTGATCCAATGATGAACTTTATTTCAGACTAGACAAGGGACATTAAATAAGGAACATTGTAAACCTCCCCGCAACTTCACACACACTAGGCCTTATCCCCGGGTCCCACACTCCCTCTCCCACTGCCCCGGGCCGCGCACCCCCTCTCCCCGCTGCGGAAACAAAGATCCGATCTTTGACTGGAAGCAAGATGGCGGAGCAAGATGGCGGGGGCTGGTTGCTAAAATGGGTCATATAATCACCCATGAATCCGCCCATGAGCGTACTACACGTTTGTGTGAGAGTAACATAGAAACATAGAAATTAGGTGCAGGAGTAGGCCATTCGGCCCTTCGAGCCTGCACCGACATTCAATATGATCATGGCTGATCATCCAACTCAGTATCCCGTACCTGCCTTCTCTCCATACCCTCTGATCCCCTTAGCCACAAGGGCCACATCTAACTCCCTCTTAAATATAGCCAATGAACTGGCCTCGACTACCCTCTGTGGCAGGGAGTTCCAGAGATTCACCACTCTCTGTGTGAAAAAAGTTCTTCTCATCTCGGTTTTAAGGCAACCCATCTTGCTCCGCTATAAGATCTTTGATTCCCAGTCTGATGACGGGTCTCAACCCAAAATGTCACCCATTCCTTCTCTCCAGAGATGCTGTCTGTTCTGCTGAGTTACTCCAACATTTTGTATCTATCTTCAGTTTAGTTTAATTTATTGTCACGTGTACCGATGTACAGGGAAAAGCCTTTTGTTGCATGCAGCGGAAAGACAACTCATGATTACAATCATGCCGTCCAATGTATACAGATACATGATAAGGGAATAACGTTTAATGCAAAGTAAAGCCAGCAAAGTCCAATCAAAGCCCTGATGAGTGTTCATATGTGATAGGAGCTGGATTATTCCATTCGGCCCATCATCCACTACGCCCTTCAATCATGGCTGATCTATCTTTCCCTCTCAACCTCATTCTCCTGCCTTCTCCCCATAACCCCTGAACAGAGTTCCTGTCAAGCACCAGGTGACTTGCTTGCAAAGTGCAGAGACAAGGAACTGTATGCTTCGTTGCCATCTTCCCCTAGCTATCAATGATCCATTCTACAATTTCCTTCAACAGCATCTGCTCTGATCTGTTTTCATATCTCTGTGTCTGTTTCCATATCTCTGTGTCTCTTTCCATATCTCTGTGTCTCCCTCTCCCCTGTCTGAAGAAGGGTCTTGACCCGAAACGTCACCCATTCCTTCTCTCCAGAGATGCTGCCTGACCCACCGAGTTTCTGTCAATCACACATCCCATGTGTGACTCAGGGTGACTTACTTGGCAAAATGCAGCCACAAAAAATTGCAGATGCTGGATTCTTGAGAAAACATTAATGTGCTGGACAAAACATGCAGGAACTGCAGATAGACGCAAAATGCTGGAGTAACTCACGGGACAGGCAGCATCTCTGCATAGATTTCTTGGAGACACAAGAGACTGCAGACTGCAGATGCTGGTTTACGGATAAAAATACATTGTGCTGGAGTAACTCAGCGGGTGAGGCAACACATCTGGAGAACATGGACAGGAGTCTGAAGGGTCTCGACCTAAAACGTCACCTATTCCTTCTCTCTTGCCCAAAGATTAGAGCATCTTTGCTCCTGCCTGTCCCGCTGAGTCACTCCAGCATTTTGGTGTAAAAAAACAGCATCTGCAGTTTCTTCTTACACATGGACAGGTGATGTCTCGGGTCGGGGACTCTTGTGTCTTTGTTCCACTGTGCACTTTGCATCTTTTTCTGCAGTGTCTTACATCACTACACCGTGTGGTGTGATTAGAGTTGAGAATTGCTGGGTGCATAGATTTTTAAGACTCTTTTAAGGTGTGTGTGGGGAGGGACTGGAAACACGAAATAACTCTTCAGGGACCCCGACGGTCCTTGTAGTTTAGGCAGAGGTTCACTTGCACCTCATCTACTGTGTCCGTTGTTCAAGATGTGGACTCGCAAACATTGGCGAGACTGGGCGACTGGAAACACGAATGCAGGGGAGGAGGGTGTGCGAAAGCGCCGCATTTTGAACGCGTGGCCACAAACTGTGCCGGTGCAAAGGGCACTGTCCGTCGCTTTCTCATGATGTGCTTTTGCGTTGAAGGCGGAGCTTTAGAAGGAGTTGCTTGCTGTTGATCCCAAAGATTTTAGACTTTGGTTGATCCATTCTCGCAGCATGCAATAAATACAGTGACTGTGCGGGCAGACGATTTGCAGAGACTCCAATTGGATGCAATGTGATTGAAAGTGACTGGGTTTCAAGTTGCAGAAGGAATTTCAGTGGAGGGCAAGCTAATCTTTTTACAGGGAAGGCGAAAGATGCGACTTTTGCTCCGTTCTTGCATTCTGCAAACCAGACCAGCTAAGGTCTTCCTGAAGCATCGGTGTGGGATTCCGGACAGTCGCTGCTGCCCTTCGCTGCCGGGCTTGGTCAAGGGCTTGGTGCGGCCAGCTTCCAGCGGTGGAGATGGAGATGAAGGCGAGAGAGAAGCTGGCAATCCGGAACCCGGGAAGATTTGGTCCCTGCCTCGGTCACTATGGTCCCGGCGGCCGGGGCAAGGTGGTCCACCTCTCCGGAGACCTCCCTTGTCCCCGCTGGAAAGAGTTAGCAACATGATCCCCCGGCAGATGTTGAACAGGGAGGTGTTGCAGCTGAGCGAGCGACAACCGATGGGTCAGCATCAGGTTGGAGATGATTGCGGACACACATTGCAACCAGCCCCGGGATTACGGCTCCCATCCACGGCCGGGCAAGTGTCCTTTCAAGCCGGGGACTTGGTGCTGGCGGAGTTTCGCAGGAGGCACCGTTTGGAGTTGCAGAAGATGGTGTTGCTGGTGCCGGGTGAGGAGTTGCACTCCAATTGGGGCATGCTCGCCCACCAGCAGATACTGGGACATCTCCCGGGCCAGATCTTCAGGACCTCCACTGGTTCTCAGTTGGTCCTCAGAAGACCAACGCTGGAGGAATTCGTGCTGCTCATGAAGCGGGGCCCAGCCATTTCTTATCCAAAAGTATGATAAATCTTCATCATGAATTAAAAAAATAAATCAAACGATAAAGGGTGGTGGGTGTGTGGGACGAGGTGGTTGAGGCAGCTGCTATCATACCATTTAAGAGACATTTGGACAGGTACATGGATAGAACGGGTTTAGAGGGAGTGTTTAAGAAGGAACTGCAGATGCTGGAAAATCGAAGGTACACAAAAATGCTGGAGAAACTCAGACTGAAGAAGGGTTTCGGCCAAAAAGGTTGCCTATTTCCTTCGCTCCATAGATGCTGCTGCACCCGCTGAGTTTCTCCAGCTTTTTTGTGTACCTTCGGGTTTAGAGGGATATGGGCCAACGCAGGCAGGTGTGACTAGTGTAGATGCAGTGGCGGACTGGCCAGGGTGTCAGCTTGCCCGATGGCAAGTGGGCCCCTGATGAAGTGATAGCAAGTGATGGTAAGTGGGCCCCTGTTAAAGGATAGCATTGTAGTTGTGGGTGGGCCCCCTTTGTCTCCTGGCAACCAATATTTTTAGACCCAGTCCGCCACGGGACATGTTGGTCGATGTGGGCAAGTTCTCAAATTATAGGAGTAGAATTAGGCCATTCGCCTGCCTTCCCATTTTCCTACCTTCTCCCCATAACCCTTGACAAATCAAGAATTTGTCTGTCTCTGCCTGAAAAATATCTGCCGACGTGGCCACGGCCCTCTGTGGCAATGAGTTCCACAGATTAACTACTCTCTGACTAAAGAAGTTCCCCCTCACCTTGCTAAAAGAGCGATCTTTAATGCGGGCGGTGAGGCCTGTCTGGGCCGAAGGAGCCTCAGCGGCGGCGGCGATGTTGAGCCTCGGCAGAGGTGGGGCCTCAGCGGCAACGGGAGCCTCGGTGGCGGTGGAGCCTCGGGATCGACCCGCAATCAGCGGTCGATGAGCGTGGGGAGAGGGGAAGACAATGGGGACCCGGGGAGGGGGGTACACTCTAGTTTAGAATCCTCTGACCAGGGGATAAGTCTGTGTTTGTTTGTTCATTTGCTCCAGTGAAGGCGCTTTGCACACGCCAGCCAGACAACACTCGCTTGTCTTTTTCTTTTTGTGTTCACATTTAATTTCAAGTTTTAGTGTACCTTGTGTGTTGTGATTGTCAGCAGACCAATTTCCCTATGGGGATGAATAAAGTTCTATCGTATAGCTATCGTATGACCTCTGGTCCTAGACTCTCCCACCAGTGGAAACATTCTTTCCACATCCTGTAAATTTCAATGAGGTCCCCCCTCATTCTTCTAAACTCCAGTGAGTACAGGCCCAGTGCCGTCAAACGCTCATCATATGTTAACCCACTCATTCCTGGGATCATTCTTGTAAACCTCCTCTGGACCCTCTCCAGAGCCAGCACATCCTCCCTCAGATATGGGGCCAAAACTGCTCGCAGGACTGCAAATACGGCCTGACCTGCGTCTTATAGAGCCTCAGCATTACATCCCTGTTTTGTATTCTAGTCCTCTTGATATAAATGCTAGCATTGAATTTGTCTTCGTGAGGCAAGTTGGGCAGAAGGGTTTCCACGCTGTATGACTCTATGACTCTGCTTCTTCAAGGATGCCACCACCATGTTGATGATGATGGATATAGGTGATGGGGACTCTGTTTTAGAGTCTGGTTCTGGTTCGGGAGCAATGACTCTCTTCCTGTCCCGTGCAGGTAAGATATGAAATGGGATCCTTGATAAGTGAATTACTTTTAATGCTGGTGTATGGGGTACGCGATCGCAGGTCGGCACGGACTCGGTGGGTTGAAGGGCCTGTTTCTCTAAAGTAAAGTCCAAATGAAATATTTAATAGTTTTTATTTTCCCCCCATCTCTAAGTTTACCATTGATGAATTGGTTCTATTGCTCTGCATAACATTTTTTTTACATTGTTTTCAACTACTTAAATATGGAATTCATCTCTGGCCTTTATCCAAGCATCTGACTATCAAAATAAGCCTCGCCTGTATCCACCTGTCACTTGCTAGGCTTTATCCTGCCCCTCCTCTCTTCCAGCTTTCTTCTCTCCTCCCACTATAATCAGTCTGAAGAAGGGTCTCGAAACGAAACGTCACCTATTCCTTCACTGCCTCACCCGCTGAGTTTCTCCAGCATTTTTGTCTACTTTCTCCAGAGATGCCGCTGAGTTAGTCATAGGTATACACAAAACGCTGGAGTCACTCAGCGGGACAGGCAGCATCTCTGGAGAGAAGGAATGGGTGACGTTTCGGGTCGATGTCGGGGAAGTGGGCGGTCCAGGGATAAAATGTAGCGGAGGCAGTAAGACATGCAACTGGGCGGGGACGGAGAGAGAGGGAACGCAAGGGCTACTTGAAGTAAGGCATTGGGCCTGTACTCCCTGGAGTATTTGAAGGATGAGGGGACACCTCAGAAACTTACTGAATAGTGAAAGGCCTGGATAGAGTGGATGTGGAGAGTCTAGGACTAGAGGTCATAGCCTCAGAATTAAAGAACATTTCTTTAGGAAGGAGATGAGGAGGAATTTCTTTAGTCAGAGGGTGGTGAATCTGTGGAATTAATTGCCACAGACGGCTGTGGAGGCCAGGTCAATGGATATTTTTAAGGCATAGATAGATTCTTGATTAGTGCGGGTGTCGGGGGTTATGGGGAGAAGTTAGGAGGGAGAGATAGAACAGCCATGATTGAATGGTGGAATAAACTTGATGGGCCAAATGGCCTAATTCTGCTCCTATCCCTTATGAGCTGATGCAGTTTGTTTTCTGTCTCCCTCACAGTGGGGCCTTCGGGACATGTATATAGTTTTGAAGTGAGAAAGGATCACCACGAGAGAGCTAAAAGTAATTATCAATGCTGGCGGAATGCCTATGAAGTGGCCCGTGAGAAAGAGTGGCCGAATAATGTGGACTTCATTAACAAAGATATCGTGTTGGCCACTGATGATATCCAGGGAACGATGTTTGATGCTGTAAGTCACCTATATGGTTATCGATCCAAATGCTTCCCTTAGGCCTGACTTTGTAATAAAGGTTAATGATTTGCAAGCTAGGAATTTGCTAAATGATGCAACTTTAACTTTGTTCATGTTATTTTATATATATTTATACAGTGTGGAAACAGGCCCTTCGCCCCACCGAGTCCGCGCTGACCACTAACACTATCCTACACACTTGGGACAATTTACAATTTTACTGGGATGTCAGGACTGTCTTATGAAGAAAGACTGGATAGACTTGGTTTATACTCTCTAGAATTTAGGAGATTGAGAGGGGATCTTATAGAAACTTACAAAATTCTTAAGGGGTTGGACAGGCTAGATGCAGGAAGATTGCTCCCGATGTTGGGGAAGTCCAGGACAAGGGGTCACAGCTTAAGGATAAGGGGGAAATCCTTTAAAACCGAGATGAGAAGAACTTTTTTCACACAGAGAGTGGTGAATCTCTGGAACTCCCTGCCACAGAGGGTAGTCGAGGCCAGTTCATTGGCTATATTTAAGAGGGAGTTAGATGTGGCCCTTGTGGCTAAGGGGATCAGAGGGTATGGAGAGAAGGCAGGTACGGGATACTGAGTGGATGATCAGCCATGATCATATTGAATGGCGGTGCAGGCTCGAAGGGCCGAATGGCCTACTCCTGCACCTAATTTCTATGTTTCTATGTTTCTATGTTTACTGAAGCCAAATAACTGGCACGACAAACCTGCACGTGTGGGAGGAAACCGGAGCACCCAGAGAAAACCCACGCAGACACAGGGAGAACGTGCAAACTCCGTAAAGACAGTACCCGTAGTTAGGTTCGAACCCAAGTTCCTGACACTGTGAGGCAGCAACTCTACCGCTGTGCCACCGTGCCACCCTATAACCATGTCTTTATTTTCCTCCTGTCACTAGTCATTGGTCACTATCTTTGTCCTATCTCTAACGTGACACCTACAACTCCGCACACTAACCATGGCTTAACCACCAGTTTGAACAATTTTATTAGACTTCAACACAGCCAGTCCCATTTGCTTCTCTTGTGCTGTATACCATAAACATCTAGACTTAAGAAATTGTTTTGTTTTAATTTTTGGTATTTTCTGTTCCTTCAATCCCACTTCATATACTTGTCTGAAGAAGGGCCTTGACTGTCATATGTTGAAAGAATGGAGCAGCTGGGCTTGTATACACTGGAATTTAGAAGGATGAGAGGGATTATATTATTGAAACATATAAGATTATTAAGGGTTTGGACACGCTAGAGGCAGGAAACTTGTTGGGGGAGTCCAGAACCAGGGGGCCACAGATTAAGAATAAGGGGTAGGCCATTTAGAACGGAGATGAGGAAAAACTTTTTCACCCAGAGAGTTGTGAATCTGTGGAATTCTCTGCCTCAGAAGGCAAATGGAGGCCAATTCTCTGGATGCTTTTAAGAGAGAGAGAGAGCTCTTAAAGATAGCGGAGTTAAAGGATATGGAGAGAAGGCAGGAACGGGATACTGATTGGGGATGATCAGCCATGATCACAGTGAATGGCGGTGCTGGCTGGATGAGCTGATTGGCCTACTCCTGCATCTATTGTCTATTGACCTGAAACGTCACCCATTCCTTCTCTCCAGAGAGACTGCCTGTCCTGCTGAGTTACTCCAGCATTTTGTGTCTATCTTCATATTCTTTCTATTGAGTTTGCTGTTTTAAACAGTTGTGAACCATATAATATCAGAGCTTTCCATGTTGAATTGAATCTTCTCCGTCGACCCATTCTTCTGACCGGATCTGCAGCTGAATTGTAATGCATGTTAAACTTCCCATCTTTTTGCATCTTTGCAGATTAGTTTGGATATGCGGAGCCCACAACTGGCTTTACCTGCCATCCACGTTCACCTCAAACAAGGCGGAGTGTGTGCCGTGTATCTCGCAAAGTAAGTGTAGAAACGTTTGGGCCATTTTTACTGCCGTTGTTCCCACGAGAAACAAGTCATATGCATTTCTGAAGTATGGGTGGCATAGATTGGGGAGACAGACAATAGACGCAGGACTAGGCCATTCGGCCCTTCGAGCCAGCACCAATGTAATCATGGCTGATCATGCCCAATCAGTACCCCGTTCCTGTCTTCTCCCCATATCCGACTCCGCTTTTTTTAAGAGCCCTATCTAGCTCTCTCTTGAAAGTATCCAGAGAACCCACCTCCTCCGCCCTCTGAGGCAGAGAATTCCACAGACTCACTACTCTCCGTGAGAAAAAGTGTTTCCTCGTCTCCGCTCTAAATGGCTTACTCCTTATTCTTAAACTGTGGCCCCTGGTTCTGGACTCCCCCAACATCGGAAACATGTTTCCTGCCTCTAGCATGTCCAAACCCTTAACAATCTTATAATTTGACAGTCAGAACCTTTTTCCTAGGGTGGAAATGTTCAATAGATCAGGGAGAGGCACAGAGTCTCTTGCCCAGAGTAGGGGAATGGAGGACCAGAGGACATACAGTGGCTTGCAAAAGTTTTCAAACCCCTTGAACTTTTCCACGTTTTGTCACGTTACAACCACAAAGGTAAATGTATTTTATTGGGATTTAATGTGATAGACCAACACAAAGTGGCGCATAATTGTGAAGTGGAAGGAAAATGATACATGGTTTTCAAATTTTTTTACAAAAAAAAAACTGAAAAGTGTGGCATGCAAAAGTATTCAGCCCCCTTTACTCTGATACCCCTAAATAAAATCCAGTGCAACCAATTGCCTTCAGAAGTCACCTAATTAGTAAATAGAGTCCACTTGTGTGTAATCTAATCTCAGTATAAATACAGCTGTTCTGTGAAGGCCTCAGAGGTTTGTTAGAGAACATTAGTGAACAAACAGCATCATGAAGCCCAAGGAACACACCAGACAGGTAATGGATAAAGTTGTGGAGAAGTTTAAAGCAGGGTTAGGTTATAAAAAAATATCCCAAGCTTTGAACATCTCACGGAGCACTGTTCAATCCATCATCCGAAAATGGAAAGAGTATGGCACAACTACAAACCTACCAAGACATGGCCGTCCACCTAAACTGACAAACCGGGCAAGGAGAGCATTGATCAGAGAAGCAGCCAAGGTAACTCTGGAGGAGCTGCAGAGATCCACAGCTCAGGTGGGAGAATCTGTCCACAGGACAACTATTAGTCGTGCACTCCACAAATCGGGCCTTTATGGAAGAGTGGCAAGAAGAAAGCCATTGTTGAAAATAAGCCATAAGAAGTCCCGTTTGCAGTTTGCCACAAGCCATGTGGGGGACACAGCAAACATGTGGAGGAAGGTGATCTGGTCAGATGAGACCAAAATTGAAGTTTTTGGCCTAAATGCAAAACGCTATGTGTGGCGGAAAACTAACACTGCACATCACCCTGAACACACCATCTCCACTGTGAAACATGCTGTTGGCAGCATCATGCTGTGGGGATGCTTTTCTTCAGCAGGGACAGGGAAGCTGGTCAGAGTTGATGGGAAGATGGATGGAGCCAAATACAGGGCAATCTTGGAAGAAAACCTGTGAGTCTGCAAAAGACTTGAGACTGTGGCGGAGGTTCACCTTCCAGCAGGACAACTACCCTAAACATACAGCCAGAGCTACAATGGAATGGTTTAGATCAAAGCATATTAATGTGTTAGAATGGCCCAGTCAAAGTCCAGAACTAAATCCAATTGAGAATCTCTGGCAAGACTTGAAAATTGCTGTTCACAGACGCTCTCCATCCAATCTGACTGAGCTTGAGCTATTTTGCAAAGAAGAATGGGCAAAAATTTCAGTCTCTAGATGTGCAAAGCTGGTAGAGACATACCCCAAAAGACTTGCAGCTGTAATTGCAGCGAAAGGTGGTTCTACAAAGTATTGACTCAGGGGGGCTGAATACTTTTGCACGCCACACTTTTCAGTTTTTTATTTGTAAAAAAATTTGAAAACCATGTATCATTTTCTTTCCACTTCACAATTTTGCATCACAATCTATCACATAAAATCCCAATAAAATATATTTACGTTTGTGTTTGTAACGTGACAAAATGTGGAAAAGTTCAAGGGGTATGAAAACTTTTGCAAGCCACTGTAGGTTCAAGGTGAAGGGGAAAAGATTTAATAGGAATCTGAGGGGTAACTTTTTTTACAGCGGGACAGGCAGCATCTCTGGGGAGAATGAATGGGTGACGTTTCGTGTCGAGACCCTTCTTCAGACCCGAAAAATCACCCATTTCTTCTCTCCAGAGATGCTGCCTGTCCCGCTGAGCTACTCCAGCTTTTTGTGCCTATCTTCAGTTAATACCAGTATCTGTGGTTCCTTCCTGCGCTGTTTCTGTGCTGTATGACTTTGGCATCACCATATCTTTGGACTTTATACTGCAGAGGCTATGAATCGAAGCGTGTTAATGTTAATGTATAGAACGCAGACCGGTACAGCACAGGAACAGCTTCATCGGCCCCACAATGTCTGTGCTGAACATGATGCCTAGTTGCCTGTACATAATCCATTTCCTTGTATATCCATGTGCCTGTCGAAAACTCTATTTAATGGCGCTATCGTATCTGCCTCCACCACCTCCACTGGCAACGCGTTCCAGGCACTCGCCATACTCATTGTAAAAAAAAAAAAAAACTTGCCCCGCACATCCCCTTTAAACTTCCCCCCCTCTCACCTTAAAGCCATGCCTTTTGGTATTTTATATTTTATATAAAAGGTTGACTATCTACCCTATCTTTGCCTCTCATAATTCTATGTACTTTTTTTTAGCTAAAGGTGCTGCACAAATTAATTTATGGGTAGAGGAATGAGCAGCTTAACGAGATTGTAGAGTTTCGTTGTTGGTTAGTTTGTTGTCACGTGTACCGAGGTACAGTGAAAAGCTTTTTTTTATTGAGTACTAACCAGTCAGCGGAAAGACAATACATAATTTCAAGCAAGCTGTCCAGAATGTACCCTTACAGAATAAAGGGAATAACGTTTAGTGGAATATAAACTCCAGTAAAGTCCAATTGAGGCAGTGCAGCGTAGGTTCACGAGATTGATCCCTGGGATGGCGGGACTATCATATGAGGAAAGATTGAAAAGACTAGACTTGTATTCACTGGAGTTTAGAAGGGTGAGGGGGGATCTTATAGAAACATATAAAATTATAAAAGGACTGGACAAGCTAGATGGAGGAAAAATGTTCCCAATGTGGGGCGTGTCCAGAACCAGGGGCTCCGTCTTAGAATAAAGGGGAGGTCATTTAAGACTGTGAGAAAAAACTTTATCACCCATAGAGTTGTGAATTTATGGAATTCCCTGCCACAGAGGGCAGTGGAGGCCAAATCACTGGATGGATGTAAGAGAGAGTTAGATAGAGCTCTAGGGGCTAGTGGAGTCAAGGGATATGGGGAGAAGGCAGGCACGGGTTATTGATAGTGGACGATCAGCCATGATCATGATGAATGGCGGTGCTGGCTCGAAGGGTCTCGGGTCTCGGGTCTCGGGTCTCGTGACCTTGAAGGGTCTCGACCCGAAACGTCGCCCATTCTTTCTCTCCTGAGATGCTGCCTCACCCGCTGAATTACTCCAGCATTTAGTGTCTACCTTCGATTTAAACCAGCATCTGCAGTTCTTTCTTACACAAAAAGCCTTTCACCGTACCTCAGCAACACGTGACAATAATAAACAAAAGTGACATTAATAATTTCAATTTGTCAGATGTCTGGCAAATATTAACGAGGTTCCAAGATACTGTAGTTCTCTGACCACCTATTTCTAGCATTACCCAGGTCATTGACCTGCTGGAAGGGATCCGCAGCGCTGGGTTGCCCCTCGCGTGTGAGAAGATCCTTGAGGTCGTTCACAGGGACTGGTTTGTGGCTCCTGCTGTGCGGAAGGATGGCAGCACGGCCCCACGGGTAGAACCACAAAGGAACGTGGATGATCTTGCGCATGAGGAAGAAAACGACACAGCCCAGGATCATGGTAAAGTATGACGTTAATTAAAACTTAATTACATTCAACTTTAAAATGAAGGTTGCTGTTCAGTGTGTGTAGCTTAAACATTCTGTCAACCACTCCCACTGTCAAAATTATTAGATTTAAAATGTTGCCCTCGGGGGGCGGAAATCCTGGGGGGGGGGGCAGGGGAGGCACGCTTTGAGAGGTGGGGACAATCCCCCCCCCATGTTTTGTAATCTGGACTTTATCGGCCGCTTTCTAAGGGCTGAATCGGCCCGTTCGCGGGGCCTTTCAGCGCCCGGCGCGGCTTAAAATCAAACTGCTGCATCGAGGCGATCGAGGCTCCCGATGTTGAAGTCCCCGCCGTCCGATGAAAGGCCCCGCGAACGGGCCGATTCAAGCCCACGGCCGAAGCCTCGCGAGTGTGTGCGCATGTGCGCGCGCACGGCCGCCAAGAAATTGTGTCCCCCGCGTGTTTTGACAGCGATTTCCATGCCTGGTTGCCCGTGCGTACTATGTTCAGTACAATCAAGTATGAGGGACTGCATGGTCGATGCACTAAGGACTGTTTTATCAGGAGGAATTAAATGTTTGATACCTCCATTTCGGGTGGCGCAGCGGTAGAGTTGCTGCCTTACCGCGCCAAAAATCCAGGTTCAATCCTAACTACGGCTGCTGTCTGTACGAAGTTTGTACGTTCTCCTTGTGACTGCGTGGGTTTTCCCCGAGTGTCTCCGTTTTCCTCCCACACTCCAAAGATGTGCAGGTTTGTAGATTAATAGGCTTCTGTAAATTGTCCCCAGTGTGTGCGATAGTGCTAGTGTACGGGGTGGTCTCGGTGGGCCAAAGGGCCTGTTTCCACGCTGTATCTCTAAAATCCCTCCAACCAAATGAAATTTTACCTTTTGTGAAAACATCAAGAAAGCTTACTCTGAGTAACAAAGCTATTAAGAGGGAAGAATCCTGACTTTGCCACTCAAAGCTAAGGTTACAAACTTCATCTGGGGCGATAACCAAATGCTGAATCGGTTTAGTTCTTTCAGTCTGAGGGGTTTTAAAACGTGTCTTCATGCTTATTATTTTGGTCTGACATAGATTCAGAGCCTTCCATGCTTTCATTGACTGAATGAAAGATACAGCATGGAAACGGACCCTCATCACACTGAGTCCAGGCCGATCATCGATCACCCCTTATACTAGTTCTATGTTATCCCACATTTCACATCACTCCCTACACGCTAGATGCTTTCAAGAGAGAGCTAGATAGGGCTCTTAAAAATAGCGGAGTCAGGGGATATGGGGAGAAGGCAGGAACGGGGACTGATTGGGGATGATCAGCCATGATTGCATTGAATTGCGGTGCTGGCTCGAAGGGCCAAATGGCCTACTCCTGCACCTATTGTCTATAGACAGGTACATGGATAGGACAGGTTTAGTGGGATATGGGCCTAACGCAGGCAGGTGGGACCAGTGTAGATGGGACATTTTGGCCAGTCTGAGCTGTAGGGTCTGTTTCCACGCTGTAAAACTCTGACTCAATGACATGTTTTGCATTAAATGCAGGTGAAGAGGATGATACTAAATCTTTTTGCACAGTGCCTTATGTGGCCAGACCTCATCATGAGCAAGTTTCTCACACAGGTAAGTCCAGTTCATTGCGTTATATTTTCCCCATATATTTTGTTTTCAAATTCTCAACTTGAAGTCATATATTTGATGCAAGTGGCCACCCCTCTTCTTAAGACTGTAAATAAACAATAACCAGGGAATCCACTTATAGACAATAGGTGCAGGAGTAGGCCATTCGGCCCTTCGAGCCAGCACCGCCATTCAATGTGATCATGGCTCATCATCCCCAATCAGTACCCCGTTCCTGCCTTCTCCCCATATTCCCTGACTCCGCTATGTTTAAGAGCCCTATCTAGCTCTCTCTTGAAAGCATCCAGAGAACCTGCCTCCACCGCCCTGCGTGGCAGAGAATTCCACAGACTCGCCACTCTCTGTGAGAAAAAGTGTTTCCTCGTCTCCGTTCTAAATGGCTTACTCCTTATTCTTAAATTGTGGCCCCTGGTTCTGGATCCCCCAACATCGGGAACATGTTTCCTGCCTCTAGCGTGTCCAAGCCCTTAACAATCTTATATGTTTCAATAAGATACCCTCTCATCCTTCTAAAGTCCAGAGTATACAAGCCCAGCTGCTCCATTCTCTCAGCATATGACAGTCCTGCCATCCCGGGAATTAACCCTGTAAACCTAGGCTGCACTCACTCAACAGCAAGAAGGTCCTTCCTCAAATTAGGGGACCAAAACTGCACACAATACTCCAGGTGTGGTCTCACTAGGGCTCTGTACAACTGCAGAAGGACCTCTTTGCTCCTATTTCTTGATGAAGAGCCAGTGCTGGATGGAAAACAATAACTTTAAATTCCCAGAGAGTAGATACATTCCACCACAATGATCCTTATCCCTCCATTTCCCTGCAAGATCCCCATTTCCTTCTGTTTTGCTTTGCTGGCAATGCCCATAACCTTCTGTACAAACAAATGTAAAAATGCACAACTGTGAAATGAAGACAGTTGTACAAGAGCCATGGAAATAGTAGAACTTCGATTTGCTTTGAGGACAGAGAGAATAGAGGAGAAGTAGAGAGTTGTAGACACAGCCCAGCCCGTCACACAAACCAGCCTTCTTTCCATTGACTCCAACTACACCACGCAAGGCCAGCGGCATAATCAAGGACGAGTCACTCCCTCTTCTCCCCTCAGGCAAGAGGTACAGAAGGGTGAAAACACACACACACCTTCAGATTCAGGGACAGTTTCTTCCCAGCTGTTATCAGGCGACTGAACCATCCTATATCCAGTGGTTCAAATATTCTTATTATGCATAAAGTTGTTCTATTTGTATTAAACAATCTGCTGTTTCTTCCTAAAATAGCTTTCCTTACCAAGTTGAGAAAACTTAAGCCTGCTCTTCAGTGAACCCAAGGAATTCATGTGCTGGATGTATATTGTACACAAAACTATAAATAAAATTTTATTTTTTTGTACTTTCTCATATTTGCATTGCAGTATTTTTACAAATATTGTACATTTACAGGGAGGCAGGACAAAAATAGAAAATTATTTGAACAGAGGATGACCAGAAAATAGTTTCATTGTCCACAAAGAGAAACATGTTTGCTAGTGGACAGATAGTTAATTAAGGACTATAAACAGTAACATTCCAACAAAAAGGAAAAATAGAAATGTTAATCAAATTTATAAATGTGAGACCCAAATCAAACCTTGTTGTAATAATTAATGCAGCAACGGAATATTCTAACCACTTATACACTGATAGTAACTGACTGATTCTGAAAATCCCTGATGAGTTTTTTTAAAAACTCCATTCATTTTTATGCAGGGATTTTGCCCAGGGTTATGTCTTAATTTATCCCAGCAGAGGTTCTTAAGGTGCACACTGAAAAATCACCACCAGCGATGTGAGTCACTGGGTTATTAAGAAATGGTCCCTTAGTTGCTGGTTATGAACAAGGAAGTGTAAAGCACTCAGTTTTACAATTCCAGTATACTTGCAGTAGAAGGGACCTGGCTTTAAATGGAGGCTCACTCTCCCTCGCATCAGCACATTTCCATGGCTGCGAAGCGAATATTATTTTCGAAGTACTCTCACTCCTCATTTCCGTTAAACCAGTCCATGGATCGGTCCTTTCCACCAGCGTTGTATTTTCTTTCTCCGTTTTGTGTGGTTTGATTATCTGAAAGAGGGGGGCAAATGTTTTAAAATGTAATTGGTTAAATGCAATGCAAAACAAACCCCAAAATGACCAGTGTACATGCAGTACTGTATGTAAGGAGTACTGAAATACAGACAACTGGCAAAATAGCGTCACGCAGTAAAATTAAAAAAGGTATTGTGCTAAAATTGTTTCATTCACTCATGTTGAATTTAGATACGGGACAGAAACAAATTTACATACATTTTAAAGAAAGTGGAGAGGGTCTTATGTTGATAGTGATATAGCCCAGTGCTTCTTAAACTGGTGAATGGTTCACCCAAGGGTGAATGAAATTATTGTGGGGTGAATGACTTAATTTATTCAGATATTTATATATTTTTTCTATCCTTAAAGGCATTGCCATTAAAGTGGTTAGTAAGCTCTTATTGGTTTTAATGGCAGTGGAGCTGGAAATTTAATATGTTGTTTTCCCCTCAATAACCTATGGTTTTCTAATTTCAAAGTAGCAGGATATTTCCCAAATTTACTGTAATATAACCTTTTCGGGAAGACCATGGTTTTTTGAGCTAGTTTTCCAACAAAAGAACTGCAGTAATCAAAGCCCGAAAGGGTAGGATGGGGCTGAAGCCCAGTGTTTAGACGTTGGAATGGTTTTATATCATTCTTATTACACCCCAGCAGTATGAACATTGACTTCTCCAGTTTCAGGTAGTCCTTGCTTTCTCCCCTCCCCTTCCCAGCTCTCCCACAGCCTACTGTCTCCGCCTCTTCCATTCTACTTCCCGCCCCCACCACACCCGACATCAGTCTGAAGCAAAGATCCTATAGCGGAGCAAGATGGACCACTCCTGCTAAATGCAATGGGCTGACGTGCAGTACGTAACGGAGCGGAACGTGGGCCTTTTTTTCATCCATTTCCGTAACCGGGCCCAACCCGACCCGACTCGCAGTGTAATCAACGTTGCGGGGGAACAGTTTGTGTTAATAAATTAAAATTCTGAAAATGAGAAGATTTTTACCAAATAACTTTACGAGGATGTTTCCGTAACCGGCTTGTCTCCGCACTATTATCCTAAGGGATCTTTGGTGCGGAGACGGAAGCCGGTTACGGAAATGGGGCCTTAAATTACCCATGAATCTGCCCATGACCGTACTACGTCTTTTTCGTCAAGTGGGCCATCTTGCTCGCTATAGGATCTTTGGTCTGAAGAAGGGTCTCGACCCGAAAGGTCACCTATTCCTTCGCTCAATAGATGCTGCCTCACCCGCTGAGTTTCACCAACATTTTTATCTAGCTTCGATTTTTCCAGCATCTGCAGTTCCTTTTCAACTTTCCAACTCCAGTGGTAATTAAACTTTTTGTTTTTCACTCCTAGTTTTTTATACATATTTTTATAATGTTCAAAAAGTTAAATAAAATAAACACTTAAGAAATTAGTTGATTTATGTTTTTTGTTCATGTGACAAAATAAATAAAATAAATTATATATAAAATTATACACAAGGGAGAATAAGACAAAAATTACCAAAAAAACATAAGAACATTTAGTCGAGGGTGAATGAAATGTTGTGATTAAAAACTCAAGGGTGAACGACACTGAAATAGTTTAAGAAGCACTGATTTAGCTCTTCGTTGAACAATGCCAGCAACCTATAGATGAGAAATGTATTATTAATACCCATTTATGCCATCAAAGAATCATTTATTTCACCTTGTATCTAGTGTTTAGGAAACTTAGTTTAGTTTATCTTTGATTAATAGTATCATCATATCTGCCTTGGGGAACTTTACAAATGCCGTTCAGCAATTCTATATGGGTGATTGCTTGTATATGAACACACAAATGAGGATCTGGAGTTGGTTAATAACCTCCCAATAGCTCCTGTGCCTGCCCTGCCATTCAGTAACATCACGGCTGATCCAATCTTACCCTTCAACACTATTTTCCCATGCGTTTCTCACACCTCTTGTAGATCACCAAAGGATTTTACTCAATTAAAATTATTCAAATCAAACGATAACTGCAAATATTAATGCTAATCTAAGGTCAGTAGTGATAAGTGCAGAATTAGGCCATTAGGCCCATCAAGTCTACTCCACCATTCAATCATGGCTGAACTATCTCTCCCTCTTAACCCCATTCTCCGGCCTTAACCCCTGACACACGCACTAATCTAAAATCGATCTATCTCTGCCTAAGCAATATCAGCTACAAACTGCAAAGGCAAATAATCAAATTATTTGGTTAAAAGTAACAGAAAAACAAAAAGTCTCAAGATGCTGCAATAAAAACTGAAGATGCTTAAAATATTCATTCGGTGAGGTAGTATTTGTGAAGCGTTAAACATGGAACAGTAGAGCAGCGGAACATGTCCTTCAGCCCACAATGTTTCATGCCCAACACGATGCCAGGCTCAACTAATTATCATTATTATCATTATCATCCTTTATTGTCATCTTGCAAAGCAACAGTTGTACAGTGCAAAATGGGAAGACGTTTCCCAGGGAATACCGGAGCAACGCACATAAAACTTAAACATTTCACGCATAAAATAAAAACAATACAAAAACAATCCAGTTCCTGATAAAACAGTACGAATAGTTTTTAAAAAGTGCAGGTAAAAACAGCAAAATTAAAATACAAGTAAAAACAGTCATAAAATGTCCAGGGCAACTGGTTTAAGTGGCCTGAGCCAGTGCCAGAGTTATTACTCAGTGGCAGTTATTAAATTGTCTGTGCAAAAGCAGCAGAATCAGGTGGAGTGACTGTTTAGCAGCCTCACAGCCTGTGAAAGGAAGCTGTTTAGCAGTCTGGTTGTCCGGAGGCTTTGATGCTACGGTATCTCTTTCCTGATGGCAGGAGATCTAGATGTGTGTGGAGTGGGTGCAGTCTGTCCTTTGCTATTCTCAGTGCTTTTTTCAGGCAGCGGCTCTGGAACAGTTCTTGTACCGAGGGTAGGGAGACGCCAATGATCCACTCTGCTCCCCTCACTACCCTCTGCAGAGACTTCCTGTCTGAGCAGTTACAGTTAGAGTACCACTCTCTTTTGGCTACACAAGACCCATATGGTACAATTTCTTGCATATCCATGTGCTTGCCAAAAAAGATTTATAAATGCCATAATTTCATCTGCTTCCCCCACCACCCCTGGCAGCACGTTAAAACCATCCATTGCCTATATTTTAAAACGTGCCCCGCACATTTCCTTTAGACTTTGCCCCTCTCACCATAAACCTATGGCATGTAGCCCAGCTCACAAATTCTGAGAGGTGTATATTTCTCAGCGCAGGAGTAATGCAGCGGTTCAGGCAGCTGAGAACCTAAACATAAACTGAGATGCTGCCTGACCTGCTGGGTTACTCCAGCACTTGGTGTTTTTCCTCAAGATCCCAACATCTACAGTTCCTTGTTTCTCTATATTTCTCTAATTCTGGCTTCTTGTGGATTCATGATGTTAATGACACCACCATTCGTGCTGCCATCAGCTACCACGGCAAACTTGGGAATTGCCAGCTATCCCAAGGAATCCACACAGCTCAATTTTTGGCCAAGCTTTTTGTCGTCTGTCCTACATATTGAAATCTGACAAATTCCCTCTCTAGTCAGAGGGTGGCGAATCTGTGGAATTCCTTGCCACGGAAGGCTGTGGAAGCCAAGTCAACGGATTTTTTTAAGGCAGAGATCGATAGATTCTTGGGTAGACAAAAATGCTGGAGAAACTCAGCGGGTGCGGCAGCATCTATGGAGTGAAGGAAATATTTCCTTCGCTCCATAGATGCTGCCGCTCCCGTTGAGTTTCTCCAGCATTTTTGTCTACCTTCAATTTTCCAGCATCTGCAGTTTCTTCTTGAACATAGATAGATTCTTGATTAGTATGGGTGTCAGGGGTTATGGGGAGAAGGCAGGAGAATGGGGTTAGGAGGGTGAGATAGATCAGCCATGATTGAATGGAGGAGCAGACTTGAAAGGCTGAATAGCCTAATTCTGCTCCTATTACTTATGACCATATGACCCTCTGAAGCGCATGATACATTTTACTTAATTACTGGCATTACACAGTTATTGATGTGCGGTTAACACTGCCAAGTGTTAAAAGTATGAACAATACATTTTGCGCTAAGGTTTCCATGATTCCGTCCCTTATTTAATGGGTACAAGGGAGTTCAACATATGACAGTATTCTTACCCATTGCAGGATAGCAATTAATATCCATGTCATGTGAATGCTGTTTCGGATGTAAATCCTTCTTAGTTACAATTAGACTTTCACAAGAGGAGGATGATGATATATGCCTGCTGAGATAATCCTCTTTCTGGGTGCAGAGCGAACATTGAACCCGTGTGCAACATGGCCCCCGGGGTATTTTGACATCATTTTGTGTGTATCTTCTGATGGCACCACTATGATGTAGTGGCCGTATTCGTTGCCAGATGTAATGAGATGGAGCAATAGCCATCACCTGTAATAACAAAACCATGTGACTGATCATTCTTCGTGGATATGATTGCAGCCCAGAAATTAGGGGTTATACAAATCTACTTTTTTTTACAATACATATTAGATTTGTTCCTGAAGATAGACACAACATGCTGCAGTTACTCAGCAGGTCAGGCGGCAGCTCTGGAGAAGGTACACAAAAAAGCTGGAGAAACTCAGCGGGTGCAGCAGTATCTATGGAGCGAAGGAAATAGGCAATGTTTCGGGCCGATGGGGGGCGGGGCGGGGAGAACAAAATAAAGGAGGAGGAGCCCGAAGGCTGGGGGATGGGAGGACACAGCAGGAGGGCTGAGGAAGGGGAGGAGACAGCAAGGACTAACAAAATTGTGAGAATTCAATGTTCATGCCCCCAGGATGCAGACTCCCCAAGCGGAATATGAGGTGCTGTTCCTCCAATTTCCGGTGTTGCTCGCTCTGGCCATGGAGAGAGACCCAGGATAGAGAGGTCGGATACGGAGTGGGAGGGGGAGTTGAAGTGCTGAGCCACCGGGAGGTCAGGTTGGTTAATGCGGACTGAGCGGAGGTGTTCGGCGAAACGATCGCCCAGCCTACGCTTGGTCTCACTGATGTAGATCAGCTGACATCTAGAGCAGCGGATGCAATAGATGAGGTTGGAGGAGATGCAGGTAAACCTCTGTCGCACCTGGAACGACTGCTTGGGTCCTTGAATGGAGTCGAGGGGGGAGGTAAATGGACATTTTGGGTCGGGACCCTTCTTCAGACTGATTGGGGGGGGGGGGGGGGGGGGTGGAACTTGAAGCAAGAAAATACCAGGAGAAATCAGGGCCGGGGCCAGATCAGGTCGGGAGGTTCCCTGATAGGCTGATTGTTGGCTGGGGATGGTGTGAGCTCAAGAGCGATACATCGCTGTGAACTGTGGACCTGGTTAACCTACATTAAGTGAGGAAGGGGGGTGGGGTGGCAAGGACGGGGTAGGGGGGGGGAAGAGGGAGGGGAGGGGAGTGGTTCTGGTACCCCAGAAAAGAGCATGCTGACCGGTTGCATCGTGGCTTGGTTCGGCAACTTGAGCGCCCTGGAGAGGAAGAGACTACAAAAAGTAGTAAACACTGCCCAGTCCATCATCGGCTCTGACCTTCCTTCCATCGAGGGGATTTATCGCAGTCGCTGCCTCAAAAAGGCTGGCACTGTCATCAAAGACCCACAACATCCTGGCCACACACTCATCTCCCTGCTACCTTCAGGTAGAAGGTACAGGAGCCTGAAGACTGCAACAACCAGGTTCAGGAATAGCTACTTCCCCACAGCCATCAGGCTATTAAACCTGGCTCAGACAAAACTTTGATTATTAATAACCAATTATCTTTTATTTTCACTTTATCATTTTATTTATTCATGTGTGTGTATATTTATATTACGGTATATGGACACATTGATCTGTTTTGTAGTAAATGCCTACTATGTTCTGTGTGCTGAAGCAAAGCAAGAATTTCATTGTCCTATCAGGGACACATGACAATAAACTCACTTGAACTTGAATTGTTAAAAAGAAGCCTACTGGCAGCAGCATGTTATTATTGCTGCCACCATCTACACACGGGATAAAATCATTACCTGTGAACAGTATGATTTATAAATCATATAATAACATTGCCCTCTTAAGGAACTCTGTTACACCTGCTGACTTTCTTACTCTTTATACATTGCTCAATCCACCATTCCTTCAATTCTAGAAGTTCGCATGGATGCAGTTTCCGCAGAATGAAACAAAAATAGAATTGCCAATCCCATAATGTCTTCTAGATCAGTTTGGGTTGTCGGCGCGACCGACGTCGCAGCAGCCTCTGCAGTCTGTCTGTCTTTTTTTATTTTATTGTCCTGTTGAGTGTACAGTTTGTGGTGGGTTTTTGACTGTGTATGTGTGGGGGGCGGGGGGGGGGGTGGGGGAAACTTTCAGATCTCTTCCCTGTACGGGGACCCGACCTTTTCCCTGTCGGGTCTCAGTTGCCGTTGGGGCCTAGCACCGTGGAGCGGCCTCCAACCGGAACGACAGCTCAAGTCACGGAGCCTGCGGAGCTGCGGACCTACCATCGTGGAGCTGGCCGGCTTCGGAGAGTGGAGAGCTGTGGTGGCGCGTTGCTGCGACCCGACTCCGGTGGATGGTGACACCGGGAGCTCGCGGGTCCCCGGTGGGAGACCGCTTTGCGGGGCACCGGCAACGGCGACTTCTCCCGCTCGAATTGCGGGGTTGAAAGTGACCTGGAGCGGGGCCTTACATTGCCCGGCGCGGCTTTAAATGGCCGCGGACTTGCTAGTGCCCGCCGGGGGCTCCGACATCGGGACCCGGAGCAGGGCCTTACATCGCCCGGCGCGGCTTTGAGTGGCCGTGGGACTTGCTAGCGCCCGCCGGGAGAGGAATGGAGAGCAGGGGAGAGACAAGACTTTGCCTTCCATCACAGTGAGGTGGAGATTCACTGTGATGGATGTTTGTGTAAATTGTGTTGGTGTGTGTCTTGGTTCTTTTCTTGTATGGCTGCAGAAACCAAATTTAGTTTGAACTTCATGTGAGGTTCAAATGACAAATAAACGGTATTGTATTGTATATTGTGTTGTATTGTAAATAAAGGGAAACGATCAGAGAAAGGAATGGATAAAAAATTTATCCATTTTGTTAATTTTGACGTTTTCTTTTGTTTCAGGTGTTCATGGTTATGGATTCAAACCCCAAAGCTAATTGATTTTAGTAGTTGCAATTCTTTAGATAAGAAGCTAAGTGACAATCCATATGCAGTGGATAGGACAGGTTTAGAGGGACATGCGCCAAACACGGGCAGGTGGGACCAGCGTAGATGGAGCATCTTGGTCAGCATAGATAAATTGGGCCGAAGGGCCTGTTTCCGTGCTGTATGACAAGCTTTAAAGAGTTATTTCCGATGGACTTTGAAATGCTAGGATGCTGAACAATTCTGGAACACCACTTAACCGCAGGCAGACCAATTATCTGGTCGATCATCTCACTGCTATGGGATCAATGAACTGCAATCACCATTTTAAAATAATTACTTCATTGAGGTGTCAAGGAAATGTAATAATGTGAGTTTTTTTTAATGTATTGTGCAATTGAACTGTGGCATGCAGTACATAAAAAATATGCATATGTTTTAATTTGAGACTTTCGTGATATCGGTGAGTTTCTAGAGTATGGTAAGAGAGCAGTCAAAAGAGAGTTTTATTGTCATGTGTCCCAGATAGGACAATGAAATTCTTTCTTGCTGCAGCACAACAGAATATGTAAACATAATACATAACGGAAGAGAAAAGTTCAGTGTGCTGTAGACCATAGACCATATATACACAATAAATAAACATATAGTGCAGTAATAATAATAGACTGTTGTAGTTCAGAGCTTATTTGATGTTGTGTTTAATAGCCTGATGGCTGTGGGGAAGACGCTGTTCCTGAACCTGGATGTTACAGATTTCAGGCTCCTGTACCTTCTTCATTCTATTAATACTCAAAAAACACTTTAAATTCGCTGCTTTTTAGATGTTGCGCAGTGCAATGCTAAAGCTGAAGACATATGAAAATGCAGATGCTGGTATCTTGAGCAACTAACAAAGTACTGGAGGGTTTCGGGCCGAAACGTTGCCTATTTCCTTCGCTCCATAGATGCTGCTGCACCCGCTGAGTTTCTCCATCATTTTTGTGTACCTTCGATTTTCCAGCATCTGCAGTTCTTTCTTAAACAAAATGCTGGGGTAACTCAGCGGGCCAGGCAGTACCTGTGGGGAGAATGGGCAGATGACATTTCGGGTCGAAGGACCTGTTTCCGTGCTGTAGGAATTAATTCAGTTGGACTTGGAAATGCTTTGACACTGAGCAATTCGGTAACATTGTTTGTCCATTGGCTTCAGAGATGCTGCCTGACCTGCTGAGTTCCCCCAGCACGTTGTTTCTTTTTGCAGAATGACGAAGCTTTCCAGTGAACACGGAACATCATTGTGGTAAATTTCAAATTGTGAGGATCAATAGTCTTGGCACGTACTTAAAAAAAAAAATCCTGAACATTTAAAGGTAATGGAATTACATTTTTCCAGGTAATTAAAAGATAGTACACAGTAGGGAAAATATATTTTCTGATCACAGTCCAAAGCTAGGGGGCATATCCTGAAAACCAGAGATAAGCTGCTCAGACCCTCCGCTCGGTCCACAATAACCAATCTGATCTCCCGATGGCTCAGCACTTCAACTCCCCCTCCCATTCCAAATCCGACTTTTCCGTCCTCGGCCTCCTCCCTGGCCAGAGTGAGCACCATAAATTGGAGGAGCAACACCTCATGTTTCGCTTGGGCAGTTTGCACCCCAGCGGTATGAACACTAACTTCTCTAATTTCAGGTAGTCAGTCCCTACTTTCTCCTCCCCTTCTCAGCTCTCCCTCAGCCCACTGGCTCCACCTCTTCCTTTCTTCTTCCCCCCCCCCACCCTCACATCAGTCTGAAGAAGGGTTTGGACCTGAAACGTTGCCTATTTCCTTCGCTCCATAGATGCTGCCTCACCCGCTGTGTTTCTCCAGCATTTTTGTCAACCTAAGCTGCTCAAAGGTGTTATCAAGACGTATTGCTTCACATTAAATAATCTCGCTCAGCTGATCAATTAAATATTCAACACCAAGGCTATTAGATTTTTGTTTAGTAAGGGTTTTACAGAAAGTATAATCAGGGAGAGTAAACGGAGTTTAGAGATCAACCTTGTACCAACATAACGACAGAGCAAGTTTATTGAATCGGATCTGTTTTTGGGGCATCAGCTGAGATAGAGGGCATTTTATAGGGAAACCACCAGCAGGAATACCAAACTAGAACAAGTTGCGTAGAACTAAGGAGCTGCAGATGCTGGTTTACCAAAAAAAACACCCAATGTGCTGGAGTAACTCATGGAGAACATGGATAGGTGATGTTTCATGTCTGAAGGGATCAAATGATATGTGTCTAATGTAAAAGACAATATTATACACATTATAGACTGTTATATGTAATCTCTTACCTCCTCACAACATCGTTTGCTCACAGCTGCCCTATAATTGATGTTTGCCCAAAGCTGGTCTCTCCTTTTTAAGAAATCTGGAAACAGTTTCTTCCACCGCTTTCCAAGAGCCCATGGAAAGATTTCATACTTGTATTCCTCTTCATCTTCTTCCATGGTATTGGCTAAATATCTAATAAACAGTGTAGAAGTATTTTCAAATATGCCTTCAATGTTATTAAGTCTCTTCTCCCTGCTCTCGATTAATCTTTTGCCTCATTCTACGCTCTCCCCATCACTGGAGCAACAGGACAGATGATGTTGTAATCCTTTCCATAGTCAAAATTAATGTTACAATATGATATGGGAGCAATGGGCATTAAGGGTCTTTAAAAAAAAAAACTTGAACCTCAAAAGACATTTTTGAAACATTGTTCATGAATGGTTGATGAAATAAGAGTCTTGTTTAAACAAAGTTTAAAACATGAGTAATGGCCCTGTCCCACTGTACGAGTTCACTCAAGAGCTCCCCCGAGTTTAAAAAAAATCGAACTCGTGGTAAGCCCGGAGAATGAACGTAGCGGGTACGTCGGAGCTCGGGGACATCTCTTAGCGGCTCGTAACGCTAACGGCAGGTACTCGGGAAGACTCGCTAACGCCAGGTAAGCACGGGAAGACTAGTGAAGATTTTTCAACATGTTGAAAAATGTCCACGAGAGCCCCGAGTACCGACGAGTGGCCATTACCATAAATCTCCGAGTTCGAATCAGGGCAAACTCGGGGAGAACTCTTGAATGAACTCGTACAGTGGGACAGGGCTTTAAGTTCATCACTAAGGCAATCTAATATTTTATTTTATGTGCTGTGTGTTGCTTTTCACTTAGTATGGCTGTATGGTAGCTCAAATTTCACTGTACCTTAATTGGTACATGTGACAATTAAATTGAATCTTGAATCTTAATAAACAAGACTAATTATTCAAGACCTCTCCCTCATTGTCAGCAAGAATAATGCCCCTGTCCCACTTAGGAAACCTGAACGGAAACCTCTGGAGACTTTGCGCCTCACCCAAGGTTTCCGTGCGGTTCCCGGAGGTTGCAGGTGGTTGCCGGAGGTTGCAGGTAGTGGAAGCAGGTAGGGAGACTGACAAAAACCTCCGGGAACTGCACGGAAACCTTGGGTGGGGCACAAAGTCTCCAGAGGTTTCCGTTCAAGTTTCCTAAGTGGGACAGGGGCATAAGGGACTAGTTATCACCCAGAAAATATGATGGGGTACGTCCCATTGAACTTCAAAGGTTCCAAAGTGGGAACGGTTGAGGGCTTCGAGTGCCTTATTATTTGTACCTACGTCCTGTGTGCATTCCTGTGTATGTCTATTTCTTTTTGTGATTTTAGCTACCTGCTCTGGTCTGTACAGCATTTTGGTCAACGTGGGTTGTTTTTAAATGTGCTTTATAAATAAATTTGATTTGATTTGATTTTGGCGTAAATATTACCACCGATCTGTGGTGGACTGACCACATTGGGGGTGATAGCCAAGGCACTCCAATACTTCGACTTCCTCATGAGACCGAAGAAATTCAGCAAGTCTCCAAAGACTATTACAAACTTTTAACAGATGCACCTTAGAAAGCAGACTGTCGGCTTATATCACAGCTTAGTTTGGGAACATCTGTGCCCATGACAGCAAGAAACCGCAGGGAGTTGCGGATGTATCCAGTCCATCGCACAGTCCAGACTCCCCACCATTGATTTCATCTATATTTTGTGCTGCCTCATGTAAAGCGGCCAACACTATCAAAGACCTTTCCCACTCCGGATCATTCCTTCTTCTCCCACTCCTGTCGGCGAGAAGATACGGAAGCTTGAAAGCGCACACCGCTAGACTCAGAAACAGCATCTTTCCCTCTCTTATCAGGCTTCTGAACGCTCCTCCAATATGCTAGGGTACTGCCCAATTCTCCTCTAACCCATTGCGGACATTGGACTTTGTCTCTGGAATTGTAGCACTACACTACTGAGAACTATATTCTGCACTCTGCATCTTTTCCTTCTTTCCCGTCAAATCAAGGTTGGCTTGATCGCATTGATGCATCATATCATATGACTTGATTGGATAGACTGCAAAACAAAGCTTGTCACTGTACCTCAGCACTCATGACAATAATACACCCAAACTACTTTGAGAAAGGCTACTTTGGTTCGATGGACTAGCACTGTCACCAACGACACTGGGAATTAAGTTTCATGATCAGAATAGCAAAATATTTAGGAATTTTCTCAAAAAGGTTCCAGCAAGTAATGATGAGTATATGAGATTTTGCTGTCACTTTCCTTGTACCTTGTTCAATTATAATACATACAAAGGGGAACATTTTCAAAATAAGGATGAGACTTTTCATTTCTTTACCTCTGTTGACAATTCTCATTCTTTTCATTTTTCAAGCATTTATTTCACTCTAACTTTCCAGTGCCATTTCACATAACTTTGTAAAGGGCCTGTCCCACTTTCATGACCTAATTCACCTCTGCCGAGATTGCCCTTGACTCATACTCGCAGCATGGATGTCACGAGATCGTAGGAGGTTGTAGGTAGGTCGTAGCAGGTCGTGATGCTAGTCGTGGGTACTCGTGGCATCAAGTAGGTCGGGGCGTTTTTTCTAGCATGATGAAAAATGTCCACGAGTAAGAAAGGTGGTGAATTAGGTCGTGAAAGTCGAACAGGCCGTTAAGTATAGGGTTCTTTACAAGCTGCTTTTTCAATCCACTAATCACCTCATTCCACAATTATGATGAACAGATTAGTGGATGAGGAGGTCTCAATTTGTTCCTTAAAAATGCTCGCGTAACTTCCTCTGTCCCTGATGAGTTAATGTGAGTCGGATGTCTGAAGAAAGGTCTTGACCCAAAACGTCACCTATTCATTTTCTCCAGAGATGCTGCTTGACCCGCTGAGTTACTCCAGATTTTTATGCCTTCAGTTTAAACCAGCATCTGCAGCTCCTCCCTGCATAAAATCATACAATTAATGGGCCTCTGTGAGGAGCGGCCTTGGAACCCCAGATGACTTTTACGGCACTGAAAAACCCACGCACGACATGCCCGAGAGTGATTTACTCAACCTGCTGCACTCTCTCCATCCACAATCTATTCCTTTAGCTCCTGGGTTGTCTGCTGTACCTCTGCCTTCAGTTGTCTATAAAGCCATTTAGTTTAGTTTTGTTTAGAGCTACATTGTGGAGACAGGCCCTTTAGCCCACCAAGTCCACGTCGGCCAGTGATCGCCCCGTACACTAGTTCTACCCTACACACTAGGCACAATTTACAGAAGCCAATTAACCTACAAACCTGCACGTCTTTGGAATGTTGGTGGAAACCGGAGCACACGGAGAAAACCCATGTGGAGAACGTGCAAACACCACACAGACAGCACCAGTAGGCGGGATGGAACCTGGGTCTCTGGCAGAGTAAGGCAACAACTCTACCGCTACGCCACTATGCCGTCCATTTCTTTTCCTTTGATCCAATCCGCGCACAACTTCCATTTGCAGTTTGTTCATTTCTTATTTTCTTGGTTAATCCCATTCCATCAGTGATGGGCCACTTGTAAGGGAAGAAGAATGTCTCTATACAGATGCTGATTAAGGTGGCCATCAGGGCTACCAATGAACCATGAGGTTGTACATGAGGTGTGGCCCAAGTTTGTGGGATCCTTAAGAACTTCAAGATTGAAAGATGGGACTGCAGATGCTGGTTTGCAAAAAAACAGAGGCGCAAAGTGCTGAAGTAACTCAGCGGGTCAGGCATCATCACTGAAGAACATGGGTAGATGACCAGGTTTCAGGTCAGGACCCGTCTTCAGACTAATCTTCTTGTGGATTACTTCAGTTTAATTTATTGTCACGTGTACTGAGGTACAGTGAAAAGCTTTTGTCGCGTGCTATCCAGTCAGCGGAACGACAAAACGTGATTCCTTCTGCTGATGCTGATGTTTTGAGGGTAGATTGATCCCATTCAGCCCAGCTTGTTATCACAACTAGAGATAGATACAAAGTGCGTGATGGTCTCTTCACTGAAATCATAAAATTCGGCATCTGAAGAGCATAATTCACAAAGACGCAATCAATCACATCAGGGTGGTGACAAATCGGCCAGAGGACTTCAGATCTGCTTCTGTGGACAACCTTTCAAAAGGAGTCAAATCGACTGGGGTTTACTGTAGAAGGGATTTCCTTGTTGCCTGCCACAGAGAAGGCTCCTCAACCATCTCTTCCCCCGAGTGGCGTGGTGGCACTCCAAATCACAATGTGCATGGCATCCATCCAGAAGCTGTGGACACATCATTCGGTCCCTCAAGCCTGCACCGCCATTTAATGCAATCATCGCTCATCTGCCCCAAACCTCATTTCTTCCCCAAACAGCTCAATTTCCTGAAAGAAATTATTCATTTGAATACTGAAGAAAGAAGAAGGGTTTCGGCCCGAAACGTTGCCTATGTCCTTCGCTCCATAGATGCTGCTGCACCCGCTGTGTTTCTCCAGCATTTTTGTGTACCTTCGATTTTCCAGCATCTGCATTTCCTTCTTAAACAATTTCCTGAATGTTCAAAATGTATCTACTTTCCCTTTAATTACCCCAATGATCTATCCTTCACAATCCTCCAGCGTAGAACATTCCAGATATTCACCATTTACAACGAGAAGCTCCTATGCACCTCGGTTTATTACCACAGTCCCCGAATCATCTATCTGGTTCAAGATTCTCCCACAAGAGGAAACGCCCTGTCACACCAGTTAAGGGTAGAACATAGAACAGTACAACACAAGAACAGGCTCCTTTGGCCCACAATACCGAAGGAGATGCACTGCAGCAATTAGGCATAGATTTTTCAAACTTTAGCACGAGAAAGGCAAGGTCAGCCATCACATGGGAAGACTTGCAAGTTTACTTCCAAGACACATGTCATCCTAATTTCCAAATCTTTAATCAGACTTTACTGGACTTTATGGGATGCAAGCAGAAGCCTCGGGGTGGAAGATTGCAACCTTCACATGGTCCGCCCTGTTTCGACTAATGCAATCAACTCGACGTGCACAAACGGAAGATCAAATAGAACAAGTTGTCCAACAACTTTAGGCTGTGCACGCCACACGAAAGAAGAAGAAGCAGAAGCCTCCACATGACGCATGCCGGGCAATGCTGACGACACGACCTGTACCACAGTAACTGACTGAAGTAGCCAATTCTGCAACCACCGCCCCTCAACCGTCACTGACCGACTGGAAAGATGTGACATAGAAGATGGCCGGACATGAGGAAGCTGACTGAACTTTATGTTGCACTAAACGTTACACCCTTTATCCTGTATCTGTACACTGGGGATGACTTGATTGTAATCATGTATCGTCTTTTTGCTGACTGGTGTTAGCACGCAACAAAAAGCTCTTCACTGTACCTCGGTACACATGACAATAATACACCAAACTAAACTATAATCTGTTGAAAAGAGTTATCATTTCAGGTTGAAGATCCTTCAACAATCTGAAATGCTAACTCTGGTTTTCCACACACTGACTTTACAGCTGTCTGACGTCACAGCATTTTCTATTTTATGTCAGATTTTCAGGGTCTGTAGTTTTTTGGGGATTTTCAAAACGTATTTATTGGTGCAGGGTGGTGGAATCCTGTAATTAACAGTGTAGTAGGAATATCTGTGTCCCAGGAAGCCATGCTAACTCGGCAATATGGCTGACGCAATTGCTCAGATCTAAATCTAACTTGCTAAAAAAAGTTGCACCTTGCTACCGAAATATAATGTGACTCAGCATACCTAAACATTTCCCCCTTTAACAACTTAGTTTTCATCTTTTAATCACAATTTGCTATTTATGGTGGTAATCCTTTTAATTGGAACTTCAGTATTTAACTGATATTATCGGACTGACTCGTCTAAGCTAAAGTGGGCAATTTCAGTCTATGTTCAGTTTGTCTATTTCAGTTTGTGAAGTCATATATTAGTATCTAGAAATTATGTGTCTTATCAAATGTAATATTAAACCCCAATAATACATTCATCTTTAATTTTCTTTGCAATAAACAGAATGTTTATATACTGAGTAAAAGTCTAGAGCGGCTATACTTACAAAGCAACAAAGAAATTCATTCTAGTTTGTTCGCTTATTTCAAAGCCAGCTCGCTTGAAATAAACAAATGTCATGGCTAAAAGATACTGGAAAAAAAAGGAAGTGCATTACTATCCACAAAATGTTTGCTGTCTGTATGCACACTGAGGCAGAACAAAATTATCTTACAAGAGGAACTTTGCTTTTCACTGAGAGCAATGGCAAAGAATCTCAATGCAGCAACATGACATTTTCATTTCATAATCAGTACCCCTTAAGGCTCTATGAGTACGATTCCCAGCAGGATCTGATGCCTGGCAATTAAATGCGCAGGCGCGGCTCATTTCCCCTCATCCCTGAGCACTCCATGGACAGAGAGGTGTAGGAGGGGGGAGAGGGTGGTGGGGGGGGTGGGCGGTTGTGGGGTGTGTGTGTGTGTGTGTGTGTGTGTGTGGGGGGCGGTGTCTGGGGGGGGTGGGTTTGTGTGGGGAAGGGAGTGTTGTAGGGGCGGGGGGTGTGGGCGGGGGTGTATGTGGGGGAGGGGTGTGTGAGGGGGATGTGTGTGGGGGGATGTGTGGGGGGGGGTGTGTGTGGGGGGGGTGTGTGTGGGGGGGGGGGTGTGTGGGCAGGGGGGTGTTGTGTGGTGGGAGAGGGGTGTGTGGGGGGTGAGTTGTGGGGGGAGAGGAGTGTGTGGGCGGGGGGGTGTGTAGGCAGGGGGGCTTGTGGGGGGAGGGGCGTGTGGGTGGGGGGGGTGTTGTGTGGTGGGAGAGGGGTGTGTGGGGGGTGAGTTGTGGGGGAAGAGGGGTGTGTGGGCAGGGGGGAGAGAGCTCTGAGAAAACACGGGGAAGAGCCATGGGGGAGAGGGGGCATCACGGGGGAGGGGGGGAGGAGCCATCGAGGGCGACCAGAGGGGTATTGGCTGGAATTGACAGTGCGATGGGGACTCACAGCGGGCACTGGTCGCTGGTTGTTCTCCTCCGCCGGGATCAGAGTCTCCGCTTTCCGTTTGGCGACATCTCCGGCTCCGGGCTGGACTGGGTCCCTGACTTTGGGCTGGGCTGGGTCTCCGACTCTGGGCTGGGTCTCCCATGTTGGGCTGGGTCGGGTCTCTGACGCTGGGCTGCTTCTAGGGGCTGGGCTGCTGCTTGGGGCTGGGCTGCTGCTTGGGGCTGGGCTGAGCTGGGCTGCTTCAGGTCCGTCCGAAAGTCTGGTTGGAAACCTCCGCCGGCTTTCCTCAGCTCCAGTAAAGACCCGATGGCGCAGGAAGGAGCAGACCGTCCCGGGGAGTGACAGGGGAAGAGACTAATCTGCGTGGCGCCGACTAGCAGAAGAGATCAATCTGCGCATGCACTGTTTTTAAGATTTTTAAACCTCGCTAACTTTTACGACATTCAACCGAGGAACGAAATGGTGCACTCGCAGCATAGGAGAACGGTGAGTGAACTGACAAAAAATCATAGCGCTATCGCAAACCGTTTTTGCGCAAATAGAAAGACCGCCAAACCAGAAGAAAACAAGATCAGAGTTTTAGTTATGTATAGATAGATAGATTGATCTGAAAACTGGCAGAATATCTTTATTCAATGTTTCTATTGTTAAAGTTTGAAACTGTTTAGTAAATCATGTACCTTGTCAGAGACTTTACAACAGCAATCCATCCACAGGAAATCTTGGATTAAGTCATCGTCTGTGAGGCAACAGCAGCAAAAGAAATGATCTTAATGCTTCAAGCAGAACTTTATTGCACTGATTCAAGAGTATAGATTTTAAAATATTATGGATAAATGTTGGTCAACCAGGCACTCCAACCACCTGAACTGTAACACGTGATATATTAAATATGAATGTTAACAGCAGGCCTGGCCTCGTCCACCATGGAGTACGAGCCTCGCCTGAGATGCCTGTAGCCGGCTTGGATTGGGAACCTCGTCTCTTGCTAGCCCCTGAAGACCGGGAACCGGAGAGGTTGGAGGAGGAAGTCAGCGACAGTGGCGGACTCTGTCGCCCATTCAGATCATGAGTTCCTGCCTCCCCCCAACCCACTCCCCTACTCACTAAATGAAAAATAAAATTCTCAACTTCTCTCCAATATTTGTACAAATTAACAAATCTATCACTTACTTCTATCTTCTCTGCTATGGAAAATGTCATTTTCTCCTTTATTTTATAGTATATCAGTATAGAAGTTGGGAGGTCATGTTGCAGTTTTATAAGACGTTGGTGAGACCATATTTAGAATATTGTGTTCAGTTCTGGGCACCATGTTATAGGAAAGATATTGTCAAGCTTGAAAGGGTTCAGAAAAGATTTACAAGGATGTTGCCAGCACTAGAGGGTGTGAGCTAAAGGGAGAGGTTGAGTAGGCTGGGTCTCTATTCCATGGAGCGTAGGAGGATGAGGGGAGATCTTATAGAGGTGTATAAAATCATGAGAGGAATATATTGTGGAGAGTCTTTTACCCAGAGTGGGGGATCGAGGACCAGAGGACTTCAAGGTGAAGGGGAAAAGATTTAATAGGAATCCGAGGGGTAACTTTTTCACACATAGGGTGGTGGGTGTATGGAACAAGCTGCCAGAGGAGGTAGTTGAGGCTGGGACTATCCCATCGTTTAAGAAACAGTTTGACAGGTACATGGATAGGAGGGCTATGGACCAAGCATAGGCAAGTATGACTAGTGTAGCTGGGACATTGTTGGCCGGTGTGGGTGAGTTGGGCCGAAGGGCCTGTTTCCACACTGTATCATTCTGTGACCTCAGTTAAATCTCCGCTCACAAAGGGAATGAAGACAACCTCAATCTACACTGACTCTGCTCGTAACGGACAACATTGCCATAAATGTCCTTTCTACTTATTATCCAATATTTTCCTTCAAGAAACCAGTCCACCTTCATTCTCCAAATATGATTGAGGATTTACTATGCACTGGAGTAAAGAAATTCAAAGATTTACACTATCTGAGTAAAGACATTTCTCCTGATATTAATCTTGCGATTTATCCCTAATTTAAGATTCTCAAGCCAAAGAAAATCTATCCAGCATCTATCCTGTCAGACTCCAAGGGTCTCGACCCGAAACGTCACCCATTCCTTCTTCCAGAGATGCTGCCTGTCCCGCTGGGTTACTCCAGCATTGTGTGTCTAGGCTCCAAAATATGTTTTCTTTCAACAACATTACCATTCACTTTTCCAGAGAATCTAGGCCCATTCATCTCAATGTCTTCTCAAAGGCCAACCTTCTCATTCTATGTATCTGTTTAATAAACATATATTGTACTCACTCTAAAGCAGGAGGTAGACAAATACTATGCAGGTAGACAAAAATGCTGGAGAAACTCAGCGGGTGCAGCAGCATCTATGGAGCAAAGGAAATAGGCAAAGTTTCGGGCCGAAACGTTGCATATTTCCTTCGCTCCATAGATGCTGCTGCACCCGTTGAGTTTCTCCAGCATTTTTGTCTACCTTCGATTTTCCAGCATCTGCAGTTCCTTCTTAAACAAATACTATGCAGGATGCTTCGGATGTGTTCTCCCCAAAATAGTTTTTTCTTCCCCAATGATTTAAAATCATATTTTTGACAAGTTATGCACTTATGAATTTGGCTCATATCAATAATAAGACGACCTCTCTTAAGGATTTGTATTTCATGGAACAAAATGTTCTAAAATATGACTATGTTAATCAAAGGGGCTTTTTACATTTGCCAATATTGAACAAACAAACATCAGGATATCTTCGAGTGCATTTGCAATTGGTTTGCTGACCAACTTGCATATATAACATTCATCAGGAGCGGCACAGTGGCGCAGTAGTAGAGATGGGGTACAATTTTGGTCGCCTAATTATAGGAAGGATGTCAACAAAATAGAGAGAGTACAGAGGAGATTTACTAGAATGTTGCCTGGGTTTCAGCAACTAAGTTACAGAGAAAGGTTGAACAAGTTAGGGCTTTATTCTTTGGAGCGCAGAAGGTTAAGGGGGGACTTGATAGAGGTCTTTAAAATGATGAGAGGGATAGACAGAGTTGACGTGGATAAGCTTTTCCCACTGAGAGTAGGGAAGATTCAAACAAGGGGACATGACTTGAGAATTAAGGGACAGAAGTTTAGGGGTAACATGAGGGGGAACTTATTTACTCAGAGAGTGGTGGCTGTGTGGAATGAGCTTCCAGGGAAGGTGGTGGAGGCAGGTTCGATTTTATCATTTAAAAATAAATTGGATAGTTATATGGACGGGAAAGGAATGGAGGGTTATGGTCTGAGCGCAGGTATATGGGACTAGGGGAGAATACGTGTTCGGCACGGACTAGAAGGGTCGAGATGGCCTGTTTCCATGCTGTAATTGTTATATGGTTATATAGATGCTGCCAAATGCCCCTGTCCCACTTAGGAAACCTGAACGGAAACCTCTGGAGACTTTGCGCCCCACCCAAGGTTTCCGTGCGGTTCCCAGGGGTTGCCGGAGGTTGCAGGTAGTGGAAGCAGGTAGGGAGACTGACAAAAAAACTCCTGGAACCACACGGAAACCTTGGGTGGGGCGCAAAGTCTCCAGAGGTTTCCGTTCAGGTTTCCTAAGTGGGACAGGGGCATTACAGCCAGCACCAGAGAACCGGGTCCGATCCTGACTACGTGCCGTCTGTCTGGAATTTGTACCTTCTCCCCTTGATGGCTTTACCCCGGGTGCTCCGGTTTTCTCCCACACTCCAAAGACAGACGTGTAGGATTGCAAGTTAATTGGCCTCGGTAAAAGTCTGTAAATTGTCCCTGAGTGTTGTAGGATAGTGCTGGTGTACGGGGGATCGCTGGTCGGCGCGGACTCGGGCCTGTTTCCGCGCTGTATCTCTATAACTACAAACTACCCACTACACATTACTCTCGCTTTTCCAACCGTACTTACCAAATAATTTGAAGAAAGTTGCCATTTCTTGGCGCTGAATAATGAGACAAGGCCCTCTCGCATGTTTGGGCTTTGAAATTAAATGAATATTCTTTCCATGCATTCTCTGAGCTTTTTGTGCACATGCTTGCTTCAGCTTTGTCCCTTTCCTCTGCTGGTTTAACGTTGTACTGATAGATTTCATGCGGATGGTAATTGATGGTGGAGTCTGACAGCAGAGCTGGCTGTTCCTCATAATTTTCTGAAAGTAACACCATAAAGTAATGTTAGGAACCAATAGTCTCATGATCACCCAAAGAGTACGGTGGCATTAACTAGTAATAATTATGGACTCGCAATTCAGAGACCTAGACTAATAATTCAACGGTAAGTGCTCAAATTCCACTACAAAAACTAGCGGTTTAAATTGACATCCAAGATAAACAGGTGGCATTAGTGAATGATAGCAATGAAACCTCTGGATTGTCATTTAAAATAACATCTGGCTTACTCAGAAGAGACACAAAATGCTGAAGTAACTCAGCGGGTCAGGCAGCATCTCTTGAGAAAAGGAATAGGTGACGTTTTGGATCCAGACCCTTCATCAGGTTTACTCATATCTTTTACAGAAGAAAGTCTGCTGCCCCTCACCTGGTTTGGTCAAATATATGACCAAACCAGACCCTTTAACCACTGTCTGGGGCTTGACATGTCCCTTACCAAGATGGTGGCTCAGCACCTGCTCAAGTGGTGAGTGGGAACTGGATTCCTAACTCCCAATCACCATTTAATCTTCTAAATTCCGTGGAGTATAACTCTTATCTGTGCAAACTCTACTCAAAACCAACCCCTGGGATCCAGGAACAATTCTGTTAAATATATGTTGTGCCCTTTGCAAGGTCTATATGAATTTGGAAAGCCAAAGCTGAACATAGTTTTAGGATGTCACTGTGGAGCAGCGGTAGAGTTGCTGCCTCACAGCGTTGGAGACCCGGTTCGATCCTGACTACGGGTGCTGTCTGTGTGGAGTTTGCGCATTCTCCCCTGACTGTGTAGGTTTCCTCCCACACTCCAAAGACTTATGTTAATTGGCTTCTGTAAATTGTCCCTAGTGTGTGTAGGATAGAACTAGTTTATGTGTGATTGCTGGTCGTCACGGACAAAAGGGCTTGTTTCCACGCTGTATCTCTAAACTAAACAACCATTATGCCTTATCCAACTTGTGATTGTTAAAGCCTTCCAATCTAATCAAAGACGTACAGGTTTTTTTTGTTTTTTTTAATCCAAAAATTTATTCAATTATTAAAAAACAATAATTACACTACAATAAAACAAGCCAGAACCCACCATAATACAATACAAACATATATCCATAATAACCTACTATACAACTATGATAAAATCCTTATTGAGGATACGTTCAACACCCTGCGGAGCCCAGCGGTCCCGGAACTCCCTCAGGGTGCCCGTGGACAGGGCGTATTCCCTTTCTAACCGCACCCGGGCACGGATGTATCCCCGGAAAAGGGGCAGGCAGCCGGCTTGGGTAGAGCCCTCCACCACCTGGCACCGTGACTCGCGGATGGCCAGCTTGGCCAGGAAGACGTACAGGTTTGTAGGTTAATTTGTAAACTGTCCCCAGTGTGTAGGATAGAGCTAGTGTATGAGATGATCGTTGGTCGGCATGGACTCGGTGGGCCAAAGAGCTGTATCTCGAAAGTCTAAAGTCACAAATACAAATGATATGGACAAAAATGTAGGTGGGCTGGTTTCTATGTTTGCCGGCTACATAGAAGTTGTTGGAGACGTAGATTATGAGGAAAACTTTCAGAGGATACAGCAGTATATAGAAAAGTCAGGTACATGGGCAGTGAAATGGCAAATGGAGTTTAATTTGTGCAGGTGTGAAGTGTCACACTTTGGGCAATCAAATGTAAGAGAAAAGTATACAGCAGTGGTTCTTAACCTGGGGGTCAAGACCCCCCATCTTTTGGGACTTTACCGGGGGACATGAAGAGGTCATCAATAACATATCCATTTGTTGAGCCCGTTTTTAGGAACCTAACAAAGGTACATACGACATACAGTATTTTGTTCGCAAATGCTCGTACGTATGCCAAAAAGGTTAAGGACCACAGGTACACGTAAATGGCAGGACCCTTAGGCGTCACAGAATCATGCAACACAAAACAGACCCTGCGGCCCAACTCAACCATGCCGATCAAGGTACCCATCTAAGCTTATCCCATTTCCCCATGTTTGGTCGAAATCCCTCTAAACCTTTCTTAAAGCAAGTACCTGTCCAAATAAGTTTTAAATGTTGTCATTGTATCTGCCTCAACTACCTTCTCTGGCAGGCACCTCATGTACCACCTCGTTTGAAGATGTTGCCCCTCGGGTCTCTTCTAATGAGCATCCCACCTCACAAACTATCCACCTACGTGTCCTATCAGGCAACTCGTGCGTGCAAGGATCTGTGCTTCCCACAATGGCCACATCGGAACCACGAAAATGGAATGAAAACAAGCCATCCTTCATACAGGGAGAGTCTCTATGTGGTTACATTACTGGACTATCATTCTGGATCATTGATCCAAAGACACATTAAAATCCCTGTAAGCAAGCTACCATCTACCTCATTGGAGATCCTCAGACTATCCTTAATTGGACTTTGTTTTGCACTAAATGTCATTGCCTTTATCCTGTATCTGTACACTGTGGATGGCTTGAATGTAATCACGTAGTCTTTCCACTGACAGAATAGCACGCAACAAAAAAGCTTTACATTGTACCTGTACACAATACACTAAACTATACTTATATTCCAAGAGAGTTTATTGTCATGTGTCCCAGATAGGACAATTAAATTCTTACTTGTTGCAGCACAACACAATATGTAATCATAGTACATGACGGGAGAAGGGAAGAAGAAAGAACTTTAAGAATAGCTACAGTATAGCTAGGGTTTTATGGTTATCACATCTTTAAACTTATCCGGATGCCCTTCCAGGAAATAAATCTGCCATCTTTACTCAGTCCAGTCTAATAATCAATGTACTGTAGCAGCACCTAGTGGTGGTTTGGGAAAGTTCGAACCCTCGTCATTGGTTGGCTTCATCATGTGACCGGGAGGGTTCGTTCGCGGGCTTTTCTAGTCAGTCGTCAGCGCTCCTCCCAGCAGCAGGAGCTATTACAGTGTTAGCTGACCAGGCACGCGTGTACTGAGTTCAATTATCGTTTTCGTTAGCCAATAAAAATTATTTAACTCAACCTACCTGTTTCGCTAAAGTGCTGGTCCGAACGCTTTTTCGGATCTTTAAAATGAACGCCGCAGAAAACCTCGACGCCCAGTAAAACGTGGTTGCCCTGGAACTGTCCATTTTCTGGGCGGTATAGCCTCAAGTGTGGTTCGCATACATTGAGGCTCAATTCGAACTCTGCAACATCGTCGCGGATGCCACCCGCTACTTCTACGTGGTGGGGGTGCTCAGTCAAGAGACCGCCACCTGCTGCCATACCTGCAAAATCCGCCTGCGTTCGGCAAGCACGAAGGTCTCAAGGCTCTGCTGCTCCGCACTTTTGGGCTCAGTCGCCGCAATCGCGCGGCCCGCTTGATACACATGGACAGCCTCGGCGATCGCAAGCCGTCCACATTGATGAGCGAGATGCTCGCTCATATAGACGGCCACCAGCCGGGGGTCGGATTTCGTGTTTGTGTACTTGGATGACATTCTGGTCGCCAGCCGCTCCCATCAGGAACACTGCGCGTACCTCCGGGTGCTGTTCCAGCAGCTTAAGGACCACGGGCTGGTGATCAAATGTCAGTTTCTGCTCCGCTCTATTTCCTTCCTGGGACACCATGTCACCTCACAGGGTGCTTCATCGGCCGCTCACCATCAATGTAGTGTAGCCACCATCAAGCCGAGTTAATCGCCATAGTGAATCTCCATCATCGTTTCGTGCCGGAAAATCCGCGGGACCTGGTGTGGGACGCCGAGATTGCGGTTTGTTTCGACGGTGCTAAAGAAGCGCTGGCCAAGGCCACCATGCTGCTGCTGCTGCTCCTACCGCCCTCACCGTGGAGCCTCGGATATCGCTGTCGGAGGGGTCCTGGAACAATTTATTGACAGACGCTGGCAAACGCTTGTTTTTTTAACTAGCACCTGCGTTCTCTGGCGTTTGATCTAGAGCTTCTGGCCCTTTATTTGGATGTCCGTCACTTTAGCTATTTCCTCGAGGGCAGACCTTTCACGGCGTTCACGGACCAAACGTTTGCGTTTACAAAGATGGCCGATCCGTGATCAGTTCGGCAACAGCGGCACCTGCCGTTTGTGTCAGAGTACACCACCGATGTCCAGCACGTGGCGGGCAAGCAGAACCTGGTCGCGGATGCTTTGTCTCACCCTGCAGTCCTGGCCGTGTTGTCCATGCACCCGGCATGGACTAATCTGGGCTGGCTGCTGCGCAACATGAAGGTGGTGAGATGGACGCCTATGGGACCGCAGCGTCGGGATTGGTATTGGCCGATGTTCCATTTGGTCCTGCAAGTGTGACGGTCCTCTGCGGCATTTCCACCGGGAGGTCGTGTCCTATCGTCCCCGTGGGTTGGAGGCAGCGTGTATTCGACGCTGTCCACGGCCTGGCACACCCTTCCATCCGGGCGACTTCTGTGTTGGTGGCGGACAAGTTTGTCTGGCAGGGCTTCGTAAACAGGTTGCAGCCTGGGCTAGGGCCTGCATTCCCTGTCAGACGTCCAAAGTCCAGCGATTTGTACGAGCGCCGCTGCAGGATTTTGTGGTTCCCCGGCATAGGTTTGAGCACATCCACGTCGATTTGGTGGATCCGCTACCGACGTCGCACCCTGCTCACAATGGTGGATCGCTTCACGAGATGGCCAGAGGCCGTTCCATTCTCTGACACCTCCGCCACATCTTGTGCTCGGGCTTTCGCGGCCCACTGGGTGGCTCGTTTTGGTGTACCTGCCGACATCTCCACCGACCGTGGTGCCCAGTTTACTTCTGCCTTGTGGTCGGCTCTGGTACAGCTGTATGGGACGCAGCTGCATCATACCACCGCCTATTACCCTCAGGCCAATGGGTTGAAGCGCATCTATCGACATTTGAAGTCGGCGCTGAAGGCCCAGACTGGATGGATCAGTTGCCTTGGGTGTTGCTGGGGATCCACCCGGCCCAGAAGGCAGATTTGGAGTGCCTGGGGATTTCCTTCCTGCAGTCGGGGGCCCACTTTGTCTGTGTTGGCAGTCGACCCAAGGTCCAAGGAAGGTCCAAGGAGGGCGACGGCTAGAAGACGCAAGCAGCCCATGGCTTGCCTGGATCGGGCACCGTTCATAATATGTAGAGAGCGGACTGGACTTTGAAAATGGTGCCAAAACATGGCATCTCTTGCAGACGGGAGCAGTAGATTTTTTCTGTACAATTTGCTAATCGGGGATCTGCTTAGGTATGACAATACTCTACTGGATTGTTTGTAAGTAAAAATGTCACTTTGCATTTCCAGTTCGCACATGACAATAAAAGCATAATTGATCATTGAGGCTTACTGCACGCAAATTGCCTGCACGGTTTCCTGCTTCACTGCCAGTAAATCTCTTCAGGATAGTGTTAAAGGTCTCACAGCCCATAATTAAATATACATTTGTGATCAACTAAATGGACAGCACAGCAGGCACTGTGGTTGTCTCACAGTCCACCATGTTCAATGCTGACCTCAGCTGATGTCTGTGTGGAGTTTGCACGCTCTCCCAATGACCACACGCTCTCCCTACAACTACCATATAACCATATAACAATTACAGCACGGAAACAGGCCATCTCGGCCCTACAAGTCCGTGCCGAACAACTTTTTTCCCTTAGTCCCACCTGCCTGCACTCATACCATAACCCTCCATTCCCTTCTCATCCATATGCCTATCCAATTTATTTTTAAATGATACCAACGAACCTGCCGCCACCACTTCCACTGGAAGCTCATTCCACACCGCTACCACTCTCTGAGTAAAGAAGTTCCCCCTCATGTTACCCCTAAACTTCTGTCCCTTAATTCTGAAGTCATGTCCTCTTGTTTGAATCTTCCTTATTCTCAAAGGGAAAAGTTTGATCACATCAACTCTGTCTATCCATCTTATCATTTTAAAGACCTCTATCAAGTCCCCCCTTAACCTTCTGCGCTCCAGAGAATAAAGACCTAACTTATTCAACCTATCTCTGTAACTTAGTTGTTGAAACCCAGGCAACATTCTAGTAAATCTCCTCTGTACTCTCTCTATTTTGTTGACATCCTTCCTATAATTGGGCGACCAAAATTGTACACCATACTCCAGATTTGGTCTCACCAATGCCTTGTACAATTTTAACATTACATCCCAGCTTCTATACTCAACGCTCTGATTTATAAAGGCTAGCATACCAAAAGCTTTCTTTACCACCCTATCTATATGAGATTCCACCTTCAAGGAACTATGCACGGTTATTCCCAGATCCCTCTGTTCAACTGTATTCTTCAATTCCCTACCATTTATCATGTACGTCCAAAGATGGGGCTGGTTGGCAGGTTAATAGGCCTCTGTAAATTGCATTCAGTGTGGGTAGGTTCAAATTCATGGCATGTGACAGGGAATAGGTTGCAGCGAGCTGTGGAGGAACGGTACTGATGGAATCACTCTGGGAGTAGCAATAGATTTGATAGGCCAAATGTCTTTCTGCCATGGCATCAGGAATAAATGACATGATGCTTATAAAATCATCCCATGTCACTACCTGCCATTCTGAAAGGACACATTAATCTCTACTCTTTGCTTCCTGTCTGCCAACCAGTTCTCTGTCCATGTCAATACCCTACCCCCAATATCATGTGCTCTAATTGTGCCCACTAATCTCTTGTGTGGGACCTAGTCAAAGGCTTTTTGAAATTCCAGCTACACCACATCCATTGGCTCTCCATTATCCATTCTACTTGTTACATCCTCGAAAAATTCCAGAAGATTAGACAAGCATGATTTCCCCTTCACAAATCCACGCTGAGTTTGACCGATCCTGTCACAGCTTTCCAAATGCGCTGCTATTACACAGAGCACGGTGAGTGCCTGGAATTTCCTGCTGGAGTAGGTTGAGGCAGATGCAATAGTGGGATTTAAGAGGCTTTTGAATAGGCACATGGATATGCAAGGAATGGAGAGGTATGGAGTGTGAATGGGCAGTAAAGAATTGGTCTTGGCATCGTGTTCAGTGAGACATTGTGGGCCGAAGGGCCTGCTCATGTGTTGTACTGTTCTATGTTCTAAGTCCACCTTTTGACTAGTTGATCAGAGTTCAGGACCCCCATATTGCAGTAAGGACAAGCAAAGGGAAAAAAAGCATATATGCAAGGTTTAGGAAGAATATAAAGAAAGCGGGAAAGAACTCAAGCAGGGAATGAGGAGGGCTAGAAGGGCCCATGAAATGGCATTGTCAAATCATCTTCAAGAGAATCCCACGGCTTTGTTAAAATATATTAAAAACAAGAGGGTAACTAGGGAGAAGATAGGATAAAGGGAAACTACGCTTGGAATCACAGAATGTAGGCGAGTACTTTGCATCGGTATCCACCATGGGGAAGGGCGCGGAGAACAGTGAGATAAGTGGGTTATACAAATATGCTTGGGAATTTTGTATCTTCTCTAGTCACAGGCGAGATCCTGGAGCAGCCAGTGTTGTTTCTTTATTTAAAAAGGGAAATATGTGGATAGTCCTGGAAATTACAGACCAATGAGCCTCACATTAGTGGTAGGGAGTCTATTGAAGAGGATTCTTAAGGATGGGATTTACTCGTATTTGGAAGAGTGGGTAATTAAGATAATAGGCATGGCGTTGTGTCAGGGCGGTCATGCCTTACAAACTTGATTGAGTTTCTTGAGATGACGAAGGTGATTTATGAGGGTAGGGCAGTGAATTATTATTCAAATCATTTGCTATGTCGCTCTTCCAGGGAGATGCTAAATGCATTTCGTTGTCTCTGTATTGCACACTGACAATGACAATTAAAATTGAATCTGAATCTGAATGTTGTCTACATGGACTTTTGTAAAGGACCTGTCCCAATCAGGCTATTTTTAGGCGACTGTCATTCTCGTAGCAGGTTGCCGAAACACCGGCGACTGGAGCTCCCTTTCGACATAAAATTTGAAATAGAATCATTACTTTAACAAAAAGAAAAAAACGAAATCAGCAGCGGCGACAACCTACATTAACATGGCGACAACTACGACAGCACCTACGTCAGGAGAAGTCAAGCTACGCTCATTGGCGTCAAACCCACTGTCGCCGACTGTATCCAAAGAAATTTCAACATGTTGAAAATCCAGCAGGCGACCAGATAGACGCTACGACTCTTTGGGCGACTGAGGAGACGACTCACGACCATACAGGCGACACCCTGCGACCATGTGGCGACAGTCTAGTCGCCTAAAAAATCGTCTAAGTGGGACAGGTCCTTTAGGCATCCGACAAGGTCCCCCGTGATATGCCTGATCCCAGAAGTTTAAGATGCACGGGATCTATGGTGACTAGCAGTTTGGATTCAGAACAGGCTTACCACAGAAGACAGACGGTCGTGATGGAAAGGTATTATCCTGGCTAGAGGTCTATGATCAGCGGTGTTCTACAAGAATTAGTGTTGGGACTGATTCGTTGTGATGTGTAAACAACTCAGACAAAAATATTGCTAGGTACACAAAAATGCTGGAGAAACTCAGCGGGTGCAGCAGCATCTATGGAGCGAAGGAAATAGGCAACGTTTCGGGCCGAAACCCTTCTTCAGATTGCAGATGACTACACAAATTGGTGGAGATGTGAACAGTGAAGGTGGCTGTCAAGGAATGCAGCAGAAGGACGTTCATTTAATGTGAGGTGTTGCATTTAGGGAGGTCAAATGTAAGGGGAACGTATGGAGTTAATCTAAGGACCCTTAACAACATTGAAATGCAGAGGGATCTTGGGGTCCAAGTCCAACACAGCTGGATAGAATGAAATGGAACAGTGAATGTGATGTATGGTATGCCTGCCTTCATCAGTCAGGGATTAGTGCAAGAGTCAGGAAGTCATATTGCAGCTCCATAAAGGTTGCAGTCCCACTTTCACAACCTTTTTTACTCGTGGATATTTTTCATCAGGCTAGAAAAAAACGCCGCGACCTACTTGATGCCAAGAGCACATACGACTAGCATCACGACCGGCTACGACCTCGTGACGACCATGCTGCGAGTATGAGTCAAGGGCAAACTCGGCAGAGGTGGTGAATTAGGTCGTGAAAGTAGGACAGGCCCTTTAGATTATCTTTTGGTCCCACTTTGGAGTATTGTGGCCAGTTCAGGATATCCCAGTTCAGGAAGGATGTGGAGACTTTGGAGAGGGTGGCGAGGAGGTTTACCAGGATGCTGCCTGGATTAGAGGGCATTAACTATAAAAGAGAGATTGGACAAACCTGGGTAGGGCACAAAGTGCACGAGTAACTCAGCAGATCAGGCAGCATCTTGGGAGAACATGGATAGACGACCGCTTGGCCCACTGGGCTCCTCAGGCACTTTGCGGTTCTAGACAAGATTTCAGCACCTGCAGTTCCTTGTGTCTCCTTGGATTGTTTTGTCTGAAAGGCCTGAGAGAAGTATATAAAATTATGAGAGGCACAGATAGGGTAGACAGCCCGAGCAAATTTCCCAAGATGAAAAGGCCAAATACTAGAGGGCAAAACTTGAACGTGAAAGGAGCAGAATTTAAAGGAAGCGTGTGGGGAAAGTTTTCTTACCCTGGAATGCACTGCCAGGGGTGGTGGTGGAAGCAGATCCAATAGTGGTGTTTAAGAGACTTTTAGATAGTTGCATGGATATGCAGGGAATGGAGGGATGTGTAACATGTGCAGGCAGAGACTAGATCTATCTTTAATCGGACTTTACTGAACTTTATCTTGAACTAAATATTATACACCTAATTCCCTTTATGCTGTATATGCACACTGTGGACAGCTCGATTGTAATCATGTATATATAGTCTTTCCACTGAATGGGCAGCATAGTGTTAATGTGCGGGGATCGCTGGTCGGCGCGGACCCGGTGGGCCAAAGGGCCTATTTCCGCGCTGTATCTCTAAAACTAAAACTAAAGTTCAGCACAAACATTGAGGGCCGAAGGGCCCGTTGCTGTGCTTGATATAATTGGAGGATGATTGCTCTGCATTTCCAAGCAACACCCTCAGCAACTGGCGCCCGGTCATGGTCACCCCGTGGACACCTCACCCCACCACAGCATATTATACCAGTCACAGTAATGGACGAGGCCACCCTGTGGACACCTCACCTCGCCGGCCATCCACCTACAACATCAACACTTAGTGTGTGGTCGATGCAATGTCGTGAGTGGTGCTGGTGTGAAGGGAGGCAGCAGACTCACCGAGTGACAATAAACTAAACTTAATCAGACACAAAATGCTGGAGTAACTCAGCGGGACTGGCAGCACCTCTGGAGAGAAGGAGTAGGTGCCGTTTCGGGTCGAGACCCTTCTTCACTTAGTAATCTGTACTAAAATATCTTGGCATCGTGTTCAGCACAAACATCGTGGGCCGAAGGGGCTGTTGCTTTGCTTGATATCCAACCAAGTCACTGAAAGTAAGCATGCACGTACAGCAGGAGGTGAAGATAGCTAAAGGCATGTTTGGCTTCATCGCGAGAGGATCTGAGTTTAGGAGCAAGGAGGACCTACTGCTGTTGTACTGCTGGTGAGGCCGCACCTGTAGTACTGTGTGCAGGCTTGGTTTCCTAATTTGAGGAAGGACATTCTTGCTATTGAGGGAGTGCAGTGTATTCCCAGGATGGCGGGACTGACTAGGGCTGCCAACTTTCTCAGTCCCAAATAAGGGACAAAAGGTGAAAATACGGGACAAATTCCCGACGGCAATTCGTTGACCGACTCGACCGTGGCTGGGTGAATGATGAGTTGGCCCGGGTGCTGGACTGCACACAAAGCCAGCCGGCGGGTGTTTTGGCCGATGTCGCAAAGTCCGGCGCCCAATCCAACTCATGAACCGATGATCGGCCATGAGAAGGAGGGGTGGTGGTGTCGGCGGTAAGCGAAGGTCCGAAGGTCGGACAGCTGGCCGGGCTGCCGACCGACGAGGCCACGTGCTGCTGCCGCACTACTTCGGGACGGGTGAGGCGGGAACGGGTGAGGCGGGACTGGATGCGACGCTCCGACCCGACAGTCCCCTCGACCCGAGTAGTAGCAGTCAAATACGGGACAAGGGCGGTCCCGTACGGGACAAACCAATTTTAACCACATATACGGGATGTCCTGGCTAATACGGGACTGTTGGCAACCTTAGGACTGACATATGATGAAAGAATGGGTCGACTGGGCTTGTATTTGCTGGAATTTAGAAGGATGAAAGGGTATAATTATAGAAACATATAAAATTCTTAAAGGATTGGACAGGCTAGATGCAGGAAACATGTTCCCGATGTTGGGGGAGTCCAGAACCAGGGGTCACACTGTTTAAGAATAAGGGATTAGCTATTTAAGAATGGAGACGAGGAAACACTTTTTCACCCAGAGAGCTGTGAACCTGTGGAATTCTCTTCCTCAGAGGGCGATGGAGGCCGGGTCACTGGATGTTTTCAAGGGAGAGTTAGATGGAGCTCTTGTGGATAAAGGAATCAAGGGATATGGAGAGAAGGCAGGAATTGGGGATGATCAGCCATGAACACGTTGAATGGCGGTGCTGGCTCGAAGGGCCGAATGGCCTACTCCTGTACCCGTTGTCTATGTTTCTAAGACCCTCAGCAAATGGCGCCCAGTCATGGTCACCCGGTGGCCAGCTCACCTCACCCACACTCACCCACACACACACTCACCCCACACACTCACTCACCCCCCACACACACACCCCACACACACACACTCACTCACCCCACACACTCACCTCACCCACACACACTCACCTCACCCACACACACTCACTCACCCCCCACACACACACACTCACCCCACACACACTCACCCCACACACACACACCCCACACTCACTCACCCCACACACTCACTCACCCCGCACACTCACCTCACCCACACACTCACCTCACCCACACACACTCACCTAACCCACACACACACTCACCCCACACACACACTCACCTAACCCACACACACTCACCTAACCCACACACACTCACCTAACCCACACCACTCCCCCCACACACCCTCACCCAAACACCTCTCATCTCCCCACCTCACCTAACACTCACCACTTCACCTAACCCACACACTACTTCCACGCCACACACACTCACCTCACCCACACCACTCACCTCACCACACCCACTCACAAATGCTCACCCCCACACACTCTCCCCCCCACCCCCGTCTCACCCCACACCCACACACACTCACCCCACACACACACACACTCACCCCATACAAGACCAACACCCTCAGCAAGTGGGTCGTGGTCACCTTGTGGACGCCTCAATAAATGGCGCCCAGTCACTGTCACTGTCCCCTCATCACCCCGCCGCCCACAACACGGACACTCGGCGGTGAGGTGACGGACTGCAATGTGGTGGGTGGGAGGGAGGGAGGAGGGGCAGCGGACTCACCGAGTGGAGGGGGCATTAAAGCGGGAGTGGCCGCGACGGGACCTCAGCTCGTCCGCCCAGGGAGACACAACACGCCTGCGCCTGCTCCAGCTCCTGCTCCAGTGCGCCTGCTCAGTCGCGGCACCGGCAGCTCCAGCTCCAGCTACAGCTCCAGTGCGCCTGCTCAGTCGCGGCACCGGCAGCTACAGCTCCAGTGCGCCTGCTCAGGCACGGCGGCCGGCAGCTTCATGCTCCAGTGCGCCTGCTCACACGGCGGCCGGCAGCTCCAACTCCAGTGCGCCTGCTCAGACACGGCACTGGCAGACTTGCTTCGGCTCCAGTGCGCACGCGCAGGCAGGGCTGTCGTTCGGCTCCAGTGCGCACGCTCAGTCACGGCAGTCGCAAGCTCCAGCTCGAGTGAGCATGCTCAGTCACGGCGCCCGGCACTTTCGGTGACATCACGCATGCTTCATCACGGCTGCCGGCAGCCCGCAGGCCCAGTGCAAAGGCTGTGGAGGCCAAGTCAGGTGTCAGGGGTTATGGGGAGAAGGCAGGAGAATGGGGTTAGGAGGGAGAGATAGACCAGCCATGATTGAATGGCGGAGTAGACTTGATGGGCCGAATGGCCTAATTCTGCTCCTATCACATGACCCTGGTCAGTCACTGTCACCGAAGATAGACACAAAATGCTGGAGTAACTCAGCGGGACAGGCAGCATCTCTGGAGAGAAGGAATGGGCGATGTTACGAGTCAAGTGAAGAAGGGTCAAGTGAAGAAAGACCCGAAACGTCACCCATTCTCTCTCTCCAGTCCCGCTGAGCTGTGTGTCTATCTTCAGTTTAAACCAGCATCTGCAGTTCCTTCCTACACATATTAATACATTATGTTTGGGTGTTACTAATTTTAATAATATTTATTATTGGACTATGGGATCATTATAATCTCCCAACACATTTAAATGTTTCTCTATTTAGCTATTACACAGTAGTTGCTCAGTGATGCCGGTAATTTTACAAGGAGGAGCAAGAGACTGCAGATGCTGGAATCTTGATCAAGAAACAAACTCCTGTAGGAAGGAACTGCAGATGCCGGTTTACACCAAAGATAGACACAAAACGCTGGAGTAACTCACCACCAGCCACATCTTCTCATCTCCACGCCTTTCCGCAGAGACCGTTCCCTCATTAACTCTCTGGTTAACTCTTCCCTTCCCACCCAAACCACCACCTCCCCAGGTACCTTCCCCTGCAACCGCAGAAGATGCAACACCTGTCCCTACACCTCCTCTCTCGACTCCATCCAAGGACCCCAACAGTCTTTTCAGTTGGCTACACCACCTTTGGACTTGCCAGTTCTTGGGCCCTGCAGCACTCAGTGGGTAGGCACAAAAAGCTGGAGTAACTCAGCGGGTCAGGCAGCATCTCTGGGGAAAATGAGAGAGTTTCTCAGTGTATCACGGTACATGTGACAATCGCTATTCCCTTTATCATGCATCTATACATAGGTATGTTACAATACTTACCTTCAGCGGCGCTGCAATTCTGCCACTGGCCGTGTGCGCGATTTTGGCGCGTTTGAGGGGGGGCGGGGTAAAAACGCGTTTTTTTTCCGACCTAGTACTGGATTATATTTGTTGGAGTGCAAGATTTTGCTAAAGAATCGTTCCAACGGCCGTTCTGTGTGTTTTTTTTTTTAAATCGCCCGACAAGTTAATCGCTGGAGTGATTTAAAAATCAGCTTCTGATGCCGTCAACGCTGACAACGGGGCCGGATTTTATGTAGGGGACAGGTAAAAGAAAGTAGTTTATTTTTATGTATAAAAATGTTTCTTAAGATGCATTTAATTCACATTTTAAGTTGCGAAACGGTGATTTTTTCCCCCGAAGAACCGGCAGTGTATTTGCTGCCGATATGGGGACTAAAATCACCGCAACCTCAACGTTCCAAATGGTCGCGTTCCAGATAATCCCACTCGCAAGTTGATTTAAATGGCCATTAATTTACAGGTATTAAACATTAAATTCCTTCCATTTGGCCTATAAACCCATGACAAAGAGATTTAAAAATTATGTTATATTCTGAATTCTTGTGTGAATGTTATTTGGACACTTAGGCTATTTAAAAATGTTAATCTATTCTTAAGAAATGGATAGATGTTTAGATCTAGTAATTGAATTTTGTAATTAGCTACAATTAGGTAACTAACTAATTATATGCTTTAATTTCAAGTCATCTAAGTAAGATTGTTTCAGAATGCTTCAATCTATAATAACTGAATTTCTTTCAGTTCTCTTAAATTTTAAGAAAGTTATGGGCTTTTAAATGTTCTCGATCACAGCTTTTGTGTTAAGTCAATGAAAAAGCAATAGGGAACAAGATGCCAATTTCCGAGTATGAAAATGGCCATAACATTTTTAATACTGAAGACATGAAAGTGAATTAGGTGTCAAATTACACTTCTTTTTATGCTTAATCTGATGGGATAAATTAAAGACTTGATTTTTAAAATCTCAAAATTTTGTAACATTGCTACTATACATTGTGGACCAAAGATCCTATAGCAAGCAAGATAGTGCACTCCTGCTAAAACCAATGGGCTGACATGTAGTACGCTACGGAATGGAACGTCAGCCTTTTCGTCGGCCATTTCAGTAAACTCGACCCGACCCGACTTTGTATATCCGTCTGGCAGTGTAATCAGCGTTGCGGGGGAACAGTTCGTGTATGTGATATAGTGTTAGATTCATGATTCATAACTCTGTTAATTCATAATTCTGCTATTGTTGTTAATGATTAATATGTCAATAAATTATAATTCTGTTAATTTTCTTTTTTTAATTTAAAAAAAAAATCTTTTTTTTAAATTTAAAACAAAAATCTTTTTAAATGGCTCATGTGCTGTGTTTGAGTTGTATTAAACTTGCACTTTGGATCTTTGAATCTTTGCTATAGGATCTTTGTTTGGATAGGAGTGCGGAGATGGAAGCCGGTTATGGAAATGGGGCCGAAAATTACCCATGAATCTGCCCATGACCGTACTACGTCCTTTCGTCGAGTGGACCATCTTGCTCGCTATAGGATCTTTGGTGTGGATGGCCTGATTGTAATCATGTGTTGTCTTTCTGCTGACTGGTTAGCACGCAACAAAAGCTTTTCACTGTACCTCGATACACGTGACAATAAACTCATACTCAAAAATAATAAACCCACATTAATACCAATTCTAGGCTGGGGTAGAGGGAACAGTAAGGGCGGTCACAGTGGTACAGTGGTAGAGTTGTTGCCTTACACCACTTGCAGCACCGGAGACCCGGGTTCGATTCCGACTACGGGTGCTGTCTGTACGGAGTTTGTACGTTCTCCTCGTGACTGCTGGAAAATAGGTAGACAAAAATGCTGGGGAAACTCACCCGCTGTGTTTCTCCAGCATTTTTGTCTACCTCCAAATACGTACAAGTTTGTAGGTTAATTAGCTTTGGTAAAATTGTAAATTGTCCCCAGCGTGTGCAGGATAGTGTTACTGAGCGGGGATCGCTGGTCGGTGTAGACTCGGTGGGCCGAAGGGCCTGTTTCCGCGCTGTATCTCAAAACTAAACTAAACTGAACAAAGTTGGCAAGATGCTCATGAAGGGTTTCGGCCCGAAATGTTGCCTATTTCCTTCGCTCCATAGATGCTGCTGCACCCGCTGAGTTTCTCCAGCATTTTTGTGTACCTTCCAAGCTATACCAGAGCTCTGCCACCAGATGGAGCTTGTGAGCCACCTAAAATAATCCTAAAACGAATCTACTTGAAGAAACGACACGCTAACGGGAACATTTTTACATATTCCGGCAGAGATTTACCCCCTGGAGTCAAAAATCGGCTTACCTGAAAATTTCCAGCTTTATTTCTTGAGTAATTAATAAAAATGTTCACAAATCTGAAATGTCTTTGAAAATAAAACCGAGCGGCTTTGGCTGACGACATCACAATGGCTCTGCGACCTGCACCTGCGCTGCGAGTGACGTCCCCACCGCGAGCTGCAGCCCCGCTCCCCTCCTCCTCTCCACCCTCCTCTCTCCCCCTCCACTCTCTCCCTCCTCTCTCTCTCCCTCCTCTCTCTCTCTCCTCTCTCTCCCTCCCCTATCTCCCCTCGCTCCTCTCTCCCCCATCCTCTGCCCCACTCCCCCCTCTCTCTCACCTACCCCCCTCTCTCCCTCCCTCCCCTCCCCTCTCCCTCTCCCTCCCCCCCTCTCTCTCTGCCCTCACTCTGTACCCCCCCTTCCTCTCTAGACGCGCCTGCAAGTTGGGGGCTATGCGGCTTGATAGGGCAGGGATGGGGTAAAAGGAGCAAATGAATGATGTTAATATAATATCAAGGGGGTGGTGAATGGGTGTGTGTGTGTGGGGGAGCGTGGTTAGTGTGTGTGTGACGCTGCAGGCCACCCTCCCTCCCCCCCCGCAACCGCGCGTTGAGGGGACGGGACCCAACGGGTCTTACTTGGTCTAGTAATCTTTAAAATCAAATAATAATAAAATGTAAAGTGTACATGAAGCTAATTTATGAAAGCAAAACAATTCTTGCTTATTTGCATTGTAGAGAAGCAACTACTTATGGGGCTGTCCCACTGTACGAGGTAATTCAAGAGTTCTCCCGAGTTTCCCCTGATTCGAACTCGGAGAATTACGGTAATAGCCGCTCGTAGGTACTCGGGGCTCTCGTGGACATTTTTCAACATGTTGAAAAATCGTCACGAGTCTTCACGAGCTTACCGCGTTTCCCACGTACCTGCCGTTAGCGTTACGAGCCGCTAAGAGACGTCCCGAGCTCCGACGTACCCACTACGTACATTCTACGTGCTTACCACGAGTTTGATTTTTTTTAAACTCGGGAAAACTCTTGAATTAGCTCGTACAGTGGGACAGGCCCTTAAGAAGGTTGGCCATGTCTACCTTTGAAACTTCACCCATTTCTCCGAAGATAGACGCAAAATGCTGGAGTAACTCAGCGGGACAGGCAGCACCACTGGAGAGAAAGAATGGGCGACGTTTCGGGTTGAGACCCTTCTTCAGACTGAGCCATTTCTCCTGTGGTGCAAAGTATTCAGGTTTATTCTTATAACATTCTCATGATGTGGTTTGTTGCCACTCAGTGGTTTTCTGGGCAAATTCAGAGGCCAGTTCAAACCACTGTAGATCTGGAGTTGGTTGGGCCTGATTCCAAGTTGCATGACGCTATGATTTTATTTAAAGTCACTATTGTAGTTATTACCTCCTTTTTTTAGCTTATTTAACCAGCATGGCGACATACTGCAAGGAAACAGGCCCTTCGGCCCAACTTGGCCAGGAACTTGTCCAAGGTGCCCCATGTAAGCTTTTCCCATTTGGCCCATATCCCTTTTCTATCTATGAACGTCCAAGTGTCTTTTATATAAGGACATAAGGTATAGGAGCAGAATTAGGCCATTCGGCCCATCCAGTCTTTTCCACCATTTGATCATGGCTAACCTATTTTTCCCTTTTAACCCCATTCTCCTGCCTTCTCCCTGTAACTTTTGACACCCATACTAATCAAGAACCTACTATAAGAACTCTGCTATAAAAATACCCGACTTGGCCTCCACCGCCATCCGTAGAATGAATTCCATAGATTCACCGCACTTTGGCTAAAGATATTCCCCTCATTTTGTTATTACTGTTCTAGTAACCGCCTCATCCACCTCGTCTGGCAGCTGGATCCGTATACCCACCCTCTAGGTGAAAAAGCTGCCCCTCAGGTTCCTATTAAACTGCCCCCCCCCCCTCACCTTAAACCTGTGCCTTCTGGTTCTTTATTCCCCTTCTCTGGGGAAAAGCCTCTGTGTATTCACCCTATCCCCTCATGATTTTACACACCTCTATAAGGTCACCAGTTGCAGTGGTAGAGTTGCTGCCTCACAGCGCCAGAGACCCGGGTTCAAGACCCTTCTTCAAACTGAGAGTCAGTTTGAAGAAGGGTCTCTCTTGGACCCACAATACCTCAACTCTGGTCAAGAAGGCTCACCAGCGTCTCTTCTTCCTGAGGAGACTAAAGAAGATCCATCTGTCTCCTCAGATTCTGGTGAACTTCTACCGCTGCACCATCGAGAGCATCCTTACCAACTGTATCACAGTATGGTATGGCAACTGCTCTGTCTCCGACCGGAAAGCACTGCAGAGGGTGGTGAAAACTGCCCAAAGCATCATCGGTTCCTCACTCCCCTCCATTGAGTCTGTCCAAAGCAAGCGTTGTCTGCGAAGGGCGCGCAGCATCGTCACCGACTGCTCTCACCCCAACCATGGACTGTTTACCCTCCTACCATCCGGGAGGTGCTACAGGTCTCTCCGTTGCCGGACCAGCAGGTCCAGGAACAGCTTCTTCCCTGCGTCAGTCACCCCCCCCCCCCCCCCGCCCTCCCGGACACTCCTCCCCCAGAAAAATTGCACTACTACTACTGTATGTACATATATATATATTTATTGCTCATTATTCTATGTTCGCTCTTCTAGGGAGATGCTAACTGCATTTCGTTGTTTCTATACTGTACACTGCACAATGACAATAAAGATTGAATCTGAATTGAAAGGGAAATTGGAGATATAGACGGTGTTCCAGAGAGATAGAGAACAAATGTTGTTTGTCATGTACATCAATGATCTGGATGATGGTGTGGTAAATTGGATTAGTAAGTATGCAGATGATACTAAGATAGGTGGGGTTGTGGATAATGAAGTAGATTTTCAAAGTCTACAGAGAGATTTATGTCAGTTGGAAGAGTGGACTGAAAGATGGCAGATGGAGTTTAATGCTGATAAGTGTGAGGTGCTACATCTTGGCAGGACAAATCAAAATAGGACGTACATGGTAAATGGTAGGGAATTGAAGAATGCAGGTGAACAGAGGGATCTGGGAATAACTGTGCACAGTTCCCTGAAAGTGGAATCTCATGTAGATAGGGTGGTAAAGAAAGCTTTTGGTGTGCTGGCCTTTATAAATCAGAGCATTGAGTATAGAAGCTGGGATGTAATGTTAAAATTGTACAAGGCATTGGTGAGGCTAATTCTGGGGTATGGGGTACAATTTTGGTCACCTAATTATAGGAAGGATGTCAACAAAATGGAGAGAGTACAGAGGAGATTTACTAGAATGTTGCCTGGGCTTCAGCAACTAAGTTACAGAGAAAGGTTGAACAAGTTAGGGCTTTATTCTTTGGAGCGCAGAAGGTTAAGGGAGGACTTGATAGAGGTCTTTAAAATGATGAGAGGGATAGACAGAGTTGACGTGGATAAGCTTTTCCCACTGAGAGTAGGGAAGATTCAAACAAGGGGACATGACTTGAGAATTAAGGGACAGAAGTTTAGGGGGAACATGAAGGGGAACTTCTTTACTCAGAGAGTGGTGGCTGTGTGGAATGAGCTTCCAGTGAAGGTGGTGGAGGCAGGTTCGTTTTTATTATTTAAAAATAAATTGGATAGTTATATGGACGGGAAAGGAATGGAGGGTTATGGTCTGAGCGCAGGTATATGGGACTAGGGGAGAATACGTGTTCGGCACGGACTAGAAGGGTCGAGATGGCCTGTTTCCGTGCTGGAATTGTTATATGGTTATATATGAAAGATATGCAACAAAGTAACGATGATGAAGGAAACAGGCCGTTGTCTGAAGAAGGGTCTCAACCCAAAACGTCACCCATTCCGTCTATCCAGAGATGCTGCCTGACCCGCTGAGGTTTTTGTGTCCATCTTTGGTTTAAACCAGCGTCTGCAGTTCCATCCTACACAGGCCATTGTTAGCTGTGTGCTAGGTGAAAACGAGTTACAGACAATGAGACTCAACAAGACGACTTTGAAGCTGGTACGACGGGTGAGGGAGGGGTGGAGAGAGTAGAGGTTACTTGAAGTTAGAGACATCAAAATCTTACCGCTGGGCTGTAAGCTGCCCAATCAAAATATGAGAAGCTGTTCCTCCAATTTGCGTTTGACCTCACTCTGACAATGGAGGAGGCCCAGGACAGAAAGGTCAGTGTGGGAACGGGACGGGGAATTAAAGTGTTTGGCAACCGGGAGGTTTAGGTTTGAGGTTTAGGCATTTTTGCAGTGGCCATGATAGCACACCAACACCTCAACCTTTTACCTCCCCTTCCCATTCCCATTCCCACACTGACCTCCCTGCCTGTCCTGGGCCTCCTCCACTGCCAGAGTGAGGTCGAACACAAACTGGAGGAACAGCACCTCTCATTCCATTTGGAGAGCATACAACCTAACAATAAGAACATTGAATCCTCCAAAGATAGACACAAAATGCTGGAGTAACTCAGCGCCACAGGAGGATGAGAGGGCATCTTATTGAAACGTAAGATTATTAAGGGATTGAACACACTAGAGGCAGGAAACATGTTCCCGATGTTGGGGGAGTCCAGAAGCAGGGGCCACAGTTTAAGAATAAGGTGTAGGCCTTTTAGAACGGAGACGAGGAAAAACCTTTTCACCCGGAGAGATGTGAATCTGTGGAATTCTCTGCCTCAAAAGGCGGTGGAGGCCAATTCTCTGGATGCTTTCAAGGGAGAGTTAGAGCTCTTAAAGATATGGGGATATGGTGAGAAGGCAGGAACGGGGTACTGAATGTGGATGATCAGCCATGATCACAGTGAATGGCGGTGCTGGCTTGAAGGGTCAAATGGCCTACTCCTGCATCTATTGCCTATTGTTACTCCAGTTTTTTATGTCTATTTTTGGTTGAAACCAGCATCTGCAGTTCCTTCTTACACATTGAATCCTCCAAATTGAACTCGGATGACTCTGGCTGAGCAGGGAGTTGAGGAAGAGGATGTGAGGAATGGGCTGGCAGGAGGGACCAGGGTACTGGTCCACAACATGCCTACAACATCTTGAAGTTGCGGTCTGCGGAGCTTCTAGCCGTGGGCGTGGCGTGGACTTACCATCCGGAGCGGGATCCCTCGGAGGGGATCCCTGGAGAAGAGCTCCGACCGCCGGCCTGCGGCCTACATCATCTTGAAGCCGCGGTCTCCGGTAGGGACGCACTGGTTCGGGACTTAAGGACATTCATTTGCGCCTCATTTACACGTCATATGTAAAATAGGTCGACACGTGGGGTGCGTGTGGGTGACTCACATGATGCGCATGGTGAGGCGTGGAATTGCATGTGGTGGTGCGCGATATCGTGCGGCGCTCCAGGATTTCAGTGTAATGAAATCCTCACACGTCACCTACGTGACGTATCACGTATGCACGCTGACGCATTGGCGCCGTACACTGGTGTCCCGACATCTCGTGTATCGCGTGGTGACGCATGGTTACGTCACCGTGCGTCAACGTCCTGCCGCGCGCTGCAGGGTATTCTAATGATGTCACGTGCACCAGACGGCTGTGCTGACACGTGATTTGCGCGCAATGTTTTACATATGACATGTAAATGAGGTACAAATGACGGCCAAGTGGGACAGGCCCTTTACCTTCCAGAAGAGACGTCTGTACATCTGGCCGCCCACAGCGGCGACTGCGGAGGTTTATGGTTCCGTCCATGGGGGAACAATGGAGGAGGACTGACTGTACTTTGTGCCTTCCACCACAGCGAAGAATGTGGTGGTGGATGTTTGTGTTAAATTTTTATTGTGTATTGTGTGTTCTTTTTGATTGTACCGCTGCTGACAAGTTCATATCACTGCACTACATCGTGCATGTGATGAAAACATCTGATTGATTGATTGCCTCCAGCTCCTTCAAAGTCGAATGCAGGACGAGCCCCTGGGACACAAAGTGGTTGGGTGAGGAGAGGGCCATGGGTGTGCGGAGAGAGCAGGTGGAGGGTGACGGAGTTGCAGCAGCCTGGGGCTTACCTCGATCGGGTTCTCTCCACTACCTCCGGCATGTGGAGCAGGCTTTGGACTTATTCTTTTTTTTTAAATGGTGTCAAAATATGGCAACGCCTAAAGAATTTCACCATGCAGTGAATACACGACAATAGAGTAGCATTGAGCTTTCGTAGAAGGATTAGGAAGTTTGTCATGTCCCCGACAATAGACAATAGACAATAGGTGCAGGAGTAGGCTATTCGGTCCTTTGAGCCAGCACCACCATTCAATGTGATCATGGCTGATCATCCCCAATCAGTACCCCATTCCTGCTTTCTCCCCATATGCCCTGACTCTGCTATTTTTAAGAGCCCTATATAACTCTCCCTTGAAAGCATCCAGAGAACCGGCCTCCACCGCCCTCTGAGGCAGAGAAATCCACAGACTCACCACTCTCTGGGAGAAAAAGTGTTTCCTCGTCTCCGTTCTAAATGGCTTACTCCTTATTCTTAAACTGTGGCCCCTGGTTCTGGACCCCCCCAACATCAGGAACATGTTTCCTGCCTCTAGCATGTCCAAGCCCTTAACAATCTTATATGTTTCAATGAGATATCCTCTCATCCTTCTAAACTCCAGAGTGTACAAGCCCAGCCGCTCCATTCTCTCAGCAAATGACTGTCCCACCATCCCGGGAATTAACCTTGTAAACCTACGCTGCACTCCCTCAATAGCAAGAATGTCCTTCCTCAAATTAGGAACTCTCACCAACTTCTACAGATGCGCCGCTGAAGGCATTTTATCGGGATGCATCACAGCACGGTTTGGGAACAGCTCCATCCAGGACTGCAGGAAATCGCAACGAATTGTGGACGCAGCCCAGACCATCACACAAAGCAACCTCCCTTACACAGACTCCATCTACACCTCACGCTGCAGACAAATGATGTTTTGGGCAGGAACTGGGGTACGAAGAAGAGGCCGACCTGAAACGTCGTTTGTCCATTCCCTTTCGAGATGCTGCCAGTCCCATCGAGTCCCCCCAGCTTTTTGCAGAATGACAAAGCTTTCCCGGAAACATGGCAAGTGTCTGGCAAGTGTGCAGGAAGGAACTGCAGGTGCTGGTTTACACCCAAGATAGACACAAAATTCTGGAGTAACTCAGCGGGACGAGCAGCATCTCTGGATGGAAGGAATGGGTGACGTTTTGGGTCGAGACTGAGAGTCTGAAGAAGGGTCTCGACTCGAAACGGCACCCATTCCTTCCATGCAGAGACGCTGTCTGTCCCGCCGAGTTACTCCAGCATTTTGTGTCTACGTTTCTGGGAAGCGTGGGAACTGTGTAACCCAGTGTGTGGGTTGTCTCCCCCTCCTCTCCCCCACCACTTCTCCTCTCCTCTCCTCTCTTGTAGCCTCCCCTCCCTTCTCCTCCTCTCCTCTCCCCTCCCTCTCATCCCCTCCTTTTCTCTCGTCTCCCCTCTCTCCTCTCTTCCCCTCCCCTCCCTTCTCCTCTCCCCTCCCTCTCATCTCCTCCTCTTCTCTTGTCTCCCCTCTCCTCTCCTCTCTCTCTCCTCTCTTCCCCTCACCTCCCTGCCCTCTCATCTCCTCTCCTCTCTCCAGTCCTCCTCTCCTGGGAACTGTGTACCCAGAAGTAATATTCAACATGAGCATTACTAGGTCTGTTTACACCTAGGCTTCAAGCCTGCTCACATCAACCTCTTTAAACCGTCTGAAGAAGGGTCTCGGCCCGAAACGTCGCCTATTTCCTTCGCTCCATAGATGCTGCCTCACCCGCTGAGTTTCCCCAGCATTTTTGTCAGCCTCTTTAAACTGGTCATTATATTCCCGGGGAGCTAGAATAACATCAATCAGTGCAAAACAAACCTTCTCAGCTGCGTGTAGTTTACCGTGGTGATAACAATCGCTGGGAGAAAAAGCATTCCTGAGTGTATTATACAACTTCCTTGATTCTAATTCTAACTACAACATGGCTTCACTTTCCTTTGGTCCTGTTTGGTCCAGTCAATATTCAGAACGTGGAGAAGCACAGGAGCAGGCCATTCGGCCCACAATGTCCGTGCCAAACATGATAAACTAGTCTCCTCTGCCTGCATGTGTCCCTATACCCTCTCCCTTTCTCCTTACATCGTGTGCCTATCTTAAAGCTTCTTTATAGCCACTATCATATCTGCCTCCACACCACTGCCTCCACCACTCACACAGAGGCCACTCCCTCTTCTCCCCTCTCCCATCAGGCAAGAGGTACAGAAGTGTGAAAACGCACACCTCCAGATTCAGGGACAGTTTCTTCCCAGCTGTTATCAGGCAACTGAACCATCCTACCACAACCAGAGTGCAGTCCTGAGCTACCACCTACCTCATTGGAGACACTCGGACTATCTTTAATTGGACTTTACTGGATGTTACCTAGCGCTAAACGTTATTCCCTTTACCCTGTATCTGTACACTGTGGATGGCTTGATTGTAATCATGTATAGTCTTTCCACTGAATGGATAGCACGCAACAAAAAAGCTTTTCACTGTACCTCAGTACACGTGACAATAAACAAAACTTAAACAAACTGTTTAAGAAGGAACTGCAGATGCTGGAAAAATCGAAGGTAGACAAAAATGCTGGAGAAACTCAGCGGGTGAGGCAGCATCTATGGAGCGAAGGAACAGGTGACGTTTCGGGTCGAGACCCTTCTTCAGACTTAAACAAACTCATCACCACTATTTATTCTAATCAACGTTTACACTGCGATGCTCTTAATGTTGTGGTATTTCCAGAAGTAATTGAAAGAATGTATAAGACGTATGAGGCCACATTTAGAGTAATGTGAAGATAGACACTGATAATAAACTAACTTAAACCCCTGGCAGCGCGTTCCAGACACCCACCGCTTGTAAATAAAAACTTGGTGGCTGTTTACATTTCTCCTTAAATGTATTTATCTGTGTGACTTACCCTTTGCCAAGTACTAGTAGTTAGTTTGTTAGTTTAGTTTATTGTCACGTGTACCGAGGTACAGTGAAAAGCTTTTGCTGCGTGCTAACCAGTCAGCTGAAAGACAATACATGATTACAATCGAGCCATTTACAGTGTACAGATACATGATAAGGGAATAACGTTTAGTGCAAGGTAAAGCCAGCAAAGTCCGATCAAGGATAGTCCGAGGGTCACCAGAGAGGTAGATAGTAGTTCAGCACTGCTCTCTGGTTGTGGTAGGATGATTCAGTTGCCTGATAACAGCTGGGAAGAAACTGTCCCTGAATCTGGAGGTGTGCGTTTTCACACTTCTGTACGTTTTGCCCGATGGGAGAGGGGAGAAGAGTGAGTGACCAGGGTGCGACTCGTCCTTGATTATGCTGCTGGTCTTGCCGTGGCAGCGTGAGTTGTAAATGGAATCAATGGAAGGGAGGTTGGTTTATGTGATGGTCTGGACTGCGTCCACAATTCGCTGCAATTTCTTGCGGTCTTGGATGGAGCCGTTCCCAAACCGAGCTGTGATGCATCCCGATAAAATGCTCTCTGCGACGTATCTATAGAAGCTGTATGGTGCATCTATACCAGGGGTGGGCAACCTTGTTCTGCATGGGGGCCGGGACGCATGTCTGTGAGCGGATGGCGGGCCACATCTATCACGTGTACACACGGATCCCGCCCCGTATGGCAGGCATCAAATCACATGTTCACAGAAGGTAGACAAAAAATGCTGGAGAAACTCAGCGGGTGAGGCAGCCTCATGCAATCCTTGTATGTCTCACCCGCTGTGTTTCTCCAGCATTTTTGTCTACCTTCAATTTTTCCAGCATCTGCAGTTCTTTCTTAATCGTGTTCACAGAAGGTGCGTGGCCGTGCCGGCAGCTTTGCGCAGGATGCGGTACAGACAGAGCTCGGCCACTGCTCGGCGGGGCGGATGATTACGGGGGAAAAAATCCGCCTGTGGGCCGATTGATTTCGGATTAAGGGCCGCATTCGGCCCGGGGGCCGTAGGTTGCCGAACCCTGATCTAAACATTTCACAGTGTGGTTGCAAATGTGAGAAATAAAGTATCATTGACTTGGGGGGGAAAACGCAAACTAATGTCTAACTCTACTGGCAAACACCATATTTTGAGACTGCAACTGGCCTCCCAACACCCTTGGTTCCAGCCAGGGGAAACATTAATTCCCTACTCCTTCAGTCAAATCCTAAATGAATTTTGCAAGTTTCAATTAGATCACTTGTCATTCTTCCAATCTTGAGCATATATGCAGTATCCGCAGTCTCTCGTCATATAATATGATTGTATGATATCTAATATGATATCTGCACACTGTGGACGGCTGGACTGTAATCATGTATTGTCTTTCTGCTGACTGGATGGTACGCAACAGAAGCTTTTCACTGCATCTCTGTAAACTAAACGGAACTATTTTCAATGAATCACCTATTGTGGAAATATCCATTCTGTTATACCACATGTATTGTACCTTTAAAAAGAATTTACATTAGTTTAGTGATACAGCATGGAAACAGGCCCTTCAATCCATACCTTGCACTAAACATTATTCCCTAATCATGTATTTGTACACTGTAAATGGCTTCATTGTAATCATGTATTGTCTTTCCGCTGACTGGTTGGCAGGCCACAAAAGCTTTTCACTGCATTGAATTGAATTGAATTGAATACCTTTATTGTCATAAAGGTATTCAATTCACTGCACCTTGGTACACGTGACAATAAACTACACTGAAGAGACTAAAGTAAACCAACTTTATCATGGACCGTAGTTGAGGGAGTGGTGTCCATTATTGCCAAAGACTGCAGATGATTGTTAATAGACGAAAGGGCACCAAGTGTTGGGGTCAGGATCTCTGGAGAACACGAGGAGGTGACATTGGGACCCTTCCTCAGACTGATCCAGTCGGCTGAGTTACTCTAGCACTTTGTGTTTCAGTGTGCCCCCTCGGTCACATAGAAACATAGACATTAGGTGCAGGAGTAGGCCATTCGGTCCTTCGAGCCAGCACCGCCATTCAATATGATCATGGCTGATCATCCAACTCAGTATCCTGTACCTGCCTTCTCTCCATACCCCCTGATCCCTTTAGCCACAAGGGCCACATCTAACTCCCTCTTAAATATAGCCAATGAATTGGCCTCAACTACCTTCTGTGGCAGTGAATTCCAGAGATTCACCACTGTGTGAAAAATGCGTTTCTCATCTCGGTCCTAAAAGACTTCCCCCTTATCCTTAAACTGTGACCCCTTGTTCTGGACTTCCCCAACATCAGGAACAATCTTCCTGCATCTAGCCTGTCCAACCCCTTAAGAATTTTGTAAGTTTCTATAAGATCCCCCCTCAATCTTCTAAATTCTAGCGAGTACAAGCCGAGTCTTTCTTCATATGAAAGTCCTGACATCCCAGGATTCAGTCTGGTGAACCTTCTCTGTACTGCCTCTATGGCAAGAATGTCTTTCCTCAGATTAGGAGACCAAAACTGTACGCAATACTCCAGGTGTGGTCTCACCAAGACCCTGTACAACTGCAGTAGAACCTCCCTGCTCCTATACTCAAATCCTTTTGCTATGAATGCTAACATACCATTCGCTTTCATCACTGCCTGCTGCACCTGCATGCCTACTTTCAATGACTGGTGTACCATGTCACCATGGGGCTCCCTCCCCTCTCCTCTGCTGCTGCTTCCAAGGTGCAATATGTTGGCGTCTCCGGGGGAGAAGGAGGAGGCATTGAGGAGGGGGGTAGCAAGGAATAGCAGCAGGTGAGAGGGGCTGGCTAGTGCACCCTGCTAGTCGGGAGTGGGATCGTAAGCCGGTGCTCTAAACGGCCGGGGGGACCCGGGGATGGGTCAGCCGCTCATTCCATTCACATTCAGCTTACATTTTACATTTAAAGACAAACACAAAATGCTGGAGTGACTCAGTGGGACAGGCAGCATCTCTAGAGAGAAGGAATGGGTGATTTTTCGGGTCGAGACCCTTCTTCAGACTGGGAAGGCTCCTCTCGACCCGAAAAGTCGCCCATTCCTTCTCTCCTGAGATGCTGCCTGTCCCACTGAGTTACTGCAGCTTTGGTTTAAACCAGCATCTGCAGTTCCTTCCTATACATTTCATATTTGTTTTATTTAAGTTTCTGGCACTCCACGGTGCTTTAGAGACACGGGAGGAGTGTCGTCAGGGACGTATTGTCATCTCATTATCACGTGACCTATGCTGTTCTGGAAAAATGGATAATAAGTAAAATAACATTGTTATGCCCTATTAAAGTTGCCAGCAGTAAACGGGATGAAAAAGGTTGGCAACCCCTGGTCTAGTGATGCAGCCTTGAAAAATACCCTTCGGTTCACCGAGTCCGTAAAATGGTAAATTCTTCCTAGTGTGTGGGATAGTGCTAGTGTACGGAGTGATTGCTGGACTCGGTGGGCCGAAGGGCCTGTTTCCGTGCTGTATCTCTAAAAAAAAGGTGAAAGCCGCATGTCTTTGTGACGCGGGAGGAAACCAGAGCACCCGGAGGAAACCCACGTGGTCACGGGGAGAACGTGCAAACTCCGTACGGACAGCCCCCGAAGCCAGGATCGAACCCGTAGTCAGGGCCGAGCCCGGGTCCCTGGCGCTGTGAGGTAGCAGCACTACCAGCTGCGCACACAAAACTACTCAAACATTCTTTCACTCATTTTTTCAGATAAGATATACTTGGGGAAACCTCAGGAGAGAAATGAAACACAGATCGTTGCATCAGGTATAAGATTGTATTGAAAACAGCAGAAGTAGGGCATCCTTAACAAAAACGATCTCAACAGAAACATGCCCCTGGGCCTCATGGTGACTGATGTACACAATGAAGGGACTGGCCCTCAAAGACAGTGCACCTCAGATCTTGCCTTTGGAAAGCTACAGGTTCAGTCTTCAGAAGTATTCAAACACAAATCACAAAAACAAGGGCTGCTAGGTCTTATCAGTAAATCATGCAATCGTGGTTTTTAATTTCTAAAAAAAAACAGACCTTTAGACTATGTAGTGTGCACATTCAAATTAGATGGTGTCCCAATTATGATAACAGTTGCCAACGTCTCCCCCCCCCCCCCCCCCCCCCCCCCCACACCCCGAAGTCCTTCAAACAATGATGCAAATTCACAGGACTGGGATGAAACTTCAGAATTTTGGTAAAAAGGAAAAAAAAAAAAAAAAAACAAATCGAGATGTTTTAATCCTTGGTTAGTCCCTGTTGAGGGCTTTTACAGCTAGTTGCGACGGTCGAGTTATCCGATGGTATCACATACCTGGTGTCACAAAGATTGGAGCACATAAGCTTCATGCAGTCCCCACACAAAACGATACCAAATCATTAAAGGCGAACGCTGGGACTATACGATTACTACCTTGAAGCTTCCTCTGGGCCTGAATCTCTGCGGGGGGGGGGGGGGGAACAGAAGCTTTGAAAGTCACTTTGTGAAGTTATATTATATCGCCACTCGGCGTCTGGCCCACGTTGGGCTTTCATAAATAAGTTTCATATTGAGCAGCTGTAGGTCAGTTTGGAGAACCACAAGAGAAATAACGACCTCCACAAGGAGGTGGCAAACGGCACATGTACGATCAAACACAGTGGGTTAGCACAAAGGGGCCCGAGCAAAATGCCAGAGTAACTCAGCGGGTCAGGCAGCATCTGCAGAGAACATGGATAGGCGACGTTTATTACCCATTCATGTTCTCCATTGATGCTGCCTGACCCGCTGAGTTACTCCAGCACTTTGGTATAAACCAGCATATGCAGTTCCATTTTATTACATTATATGAATAAGTGATAGCACAGGATTAGTTCCATAAGTACCCCCACCGCAAGTACCAGTTAACTGTGTGAAAGGCCCCAGTGCTTTAATGGAGTTTCTAGTTGAACAGACCTTTGAACAAATCTTGGTGGCTCTCCATCAAACCTGAACACGCACTTGCACAACTTCAGATATAACCATTGCAAATGTCAAAGATGAATGCTCGAGAAAGCTTGAAGGTAGAGTGCTTTATCCCAGCCATAGATCAGCTAACCTTCATCCCAGTCCAAACAAAATATGAATAAGATTCACTGGTTACCGGTAGTACATTGATTTACATTACAATATGCCACACCTGCGCATTTACTGGAAAACAGTTTTCAAAAAGACTTGGTTATTTCTTTTTACAAGCATCGAGGCTCACAAAGACAGACAGACAGTAGCAGATGACTGGCAGAGTGCCTACGGGACACACACATTGGAATATGAATGGGTATACGGGTAGCTTTCTCTGTGTACAAATGTAAGGTGTTCAGGGCTGTGTCCTTGCTGTTCACCTCTTCTTGGGTGGGTTTGCCGTGCGAGGGGGCGTGACAGGGCGGCCAGAGTTCAGGCCGCCGTATTGGTATTTGGCCTTCTTTTCCGAAGGCTTCAGAATCTGAAACGCACAAAACAAAATGGACGTCAAGTCAACGCAAGGCAAAAAAAGTCATCAATCCAGTGAAAAGCTTGGTTTTGCATGCTGCCCAGTCAGATCACATAATACATGAATGTATAGTGTATGCATATCCAAGTCAGTTGATATTTTTTAAGGCAGAGATGGACAAATTGTTGTTTAGAACGGGTGTCAAGGGTTTATGGGGAGAAGGCAGGAAAATGGGATTAGGAGGCAGTGATCAGCCATGGTTGAATGGTTGAGTGGACTCGATGGGCCGAATGGCCTAATTGTACTCCCATAACTTGTGAATTTGTGAAATACAATCAAGCCCAATCAATTAGGGGCGGCACGGTGGCGCAGCATTAGAGATGCTGTCTTACAGCACCGGAGACCCGGGTTCGCACGGAGTTTGTACGTTCACCCCATGACCTATGTGGGTTTTCGCCGAGATCTTTAGTTTCCTCCCACACTCCAAAGACGTACAGGTTTGTAGATTAATTGGCTTGGTATAAGTGTAAATTGTCCCTAGTGTGTGTAGGATAGTGTTAATGTGCGTGGATCGCTGGTCGGTGCGGACTCGGTGGGCCGAAGGGCCCGCTTCCGCACTGTATTTTTAAACTAAACTAAACCCGAAACAAATTTGGAGCAAGTTTAGTTTGGAGACACAGCATGAAAATTGCAGTTTTATTTCAACTCTTTCTCTGGTAATTTGCAGTGTTCGTATTTTCCATTCTGTGTTTAGCTTAGTTTAGAGACACAGCATAAAAACAGGCCCTTCGGCCCACCGAGACTACACTGACCATCCATCACCTGAAGAAGAGTCTCGACCCGAAACGTCATCTATTCCTTCGCTCCATTGATGCTGCCTCACCCGCTGAGTTTCTCCAGCATTTATGTCCACCTGTACACTAGTTCTATGTTAGCCCTCTTTCACATCCATCCTCAAGCAATAGACAATAGACAATAGGTGCAGGAGTAGGCCATTCGGCCCTTCCAGCCAGCACCGCCATTCATTGTGATCATGGCTGATCATCCCCAATCAGTACCCCGTTCCTGCCTTCTCCCCATATCCCCTGACTCCGCTATTTTTAAGGGCCCTATCTAGTTCTCTCTTGAAAGCATCCAGAGAACCCACCTCCACCACCCTCTGAGGCAGAGAATTCCACAGACTCACCACTCTGTGAGAAAAAGTGTTTCCTCGTCTCCGTTCTAAATGACTTACTCCTTATTCTTAAACTGTGGCCCCTGGTTCTGGACTCCCCCAACATCGGGAACATGTTTCCTGCCTCTAGCGTGTCCAAGCAGAGAGAGCCAATGGGAGGTAACCGCGGCACCCAGAGAAAACTCAGGCTGTCACGTGCAAACTCCATACAGGCAGCACCCGTGATCAGGATCGAACATGGGTTTCTGGCACTGTGGGGCAGCAACTCTACCGCTGCGCCACTGAGCTGCCCCTAATTGGATTGGTATGATTATATTTATGTATAGTATTATCTGATCTGACTGGATATCATACTTTGCATTGCCAAGCTTTGCACTGTGCCACGCTACACGTGACGATAGTAATCGTAAACCTCTTGTCAACCACGATTCCCCATGCCCACCAACCCCTGCCCTCCACTCCACGGTAAGACCTGTTCCCTGTGGAAGTGAGAAGCAGCTGGCACAAGCAGGATGGGTCGAGTGGCCAGCTTATGAGATGGAAACACACACATTTGTCTGAGCAGAGAACGGGGTCATTAAAGTTCTACCTGATTACCATTTCTATTACAGTCGCTAAACACTTCAACTCATCCATGCTGCCCAACATGCCCCATCCACACTAATCCTATTTGCCTACGTTTGGCCCACACACCCCTCTAAATCTTTCATATCCCTGTACATCCAAATATCTTCGAAATGCTGTTATAGTCATAAGATCATGTGATAGGAGCAGAATTAGGCCATTCAGCCCTTCAAGTCTACTCTGCCATTCAATCAAATGATCATCAGCCATGATCATATTGAATGGCGGTGCAGGCTCAAAGAGCCGAATGGCCTACTCCTGCACCTATTTTCTATGTTTCTATCATGGCTGATCTATCTCTCCCAACCCCATTCTCCTGCCTTCTCCCCATAACCGGTGACATCTGTACTAATCTAGAATCTATCTATCTCTGCCTTAAATGTATCCACTGACTTGGCCTCCACAGCCTTCTGTGGCAAAGAATTCCACAGATTCACCACCCACTGACTAAAGAAATTCCTCTTCATCTCCTTCCTAAAAGAACGTCCTTTAATTCTGATGCTGTGACCTCTAGTCCTAGACTCTCCGATAGTGGAAACATACTCTCTGCATCCACTCTATCCAAGGCTTTCACTATTCTGTACGTTTCAATGAGGTGCCCCCTCATTCTCCTCAACTACCTCCTCTGACATCTCATTCCATATACCCACTGTGTGAAAAAGATCATCTCTAACTTCAGCGGTAGGGACCCGTTTTCAATCCTAACTACTGGTGCTGCCTGTACGGAGTTTGTATATTCTCCCTGTGACTGCGTGGGTTTTCTCCAAGTGCTCTGGTTTCTGCCCACACCCCAGAGGGACCGGTTTGTTGGTTAATTGGCTTTGGTAAAATCGGAAATCGTCACTAGTGTGTGGGATAGTGCTGGTGTACAGAGTGACCACTGGTTGGCACAGACTCGATGGGCCTGTTTCCACGCTGTAATCTCTAAAGTGTAAAGACAGCGCGGATGATCTCCGGGTGCTCCAGTTTCAATAGACAATAGACAATAGGTGCAGGAGTAGGCCATTCGGCCCTTCGAGCCAGCAACGCCATTCAATGTGATCATGGCTGATTATCCACAATCAGTACCCCATTCCTGCCTTCTCCCCATATCCCCCGACTCCGCTATTTTTAAGAGCCCTATCTAGCTCTCTCTTGAAAGCATCCAGAGAGCATCCACTAAGGCAGATAATTCCAGACTCACCACTCTCTGTGAGAAAAAGTGTTTCCTCCCACATGCCAAAGACGTGCAGGTTTGTAGGTTATCTGGCTTCTGTAAATTGTCCCTAGTGTGTAGGATAGAACAGGATAGTACAGGATCTTCTTCTTATCGAGTCCACACACAAGATTAGAAGTTGTTCAGCCAGAGCTGAACACACTTCTCAGCATCTGCATACAATGGTGTCTGTCTTGTCGCTACTTGTGCGTGCTGGTGGAAAGATTGGCCGCGATGTGAACGCTCGTTCCTTGACCCCAGTGTACGGGGTGATTGCTGGTCGGCGCGGACTCGGGGGACCGAAGGGCCAATTTCCACGCTGTATCTCCAAACTAAACTGAGCACACATTGTGCTAGCACCATCCAATACACCAAGCTTCACACTAGCAGAACACAGCTCTTCAACATCAGCGCTTGGTCACGACGTACCTGAAAGGAGCACATTAATGTTTCATCCACACTCATCATTCCTCCGGCATTATCAAATTCTCCACAGTAATTCGGAGCAGAAAACAAAGTAACCAGCTGGCGTTTCGCAAAGAATTCGTAACCATCTTCAACAACCTGCAAAACACAAATCTTCTTAGTCTGAAGAAGGGTTTTGGCCCGAAACGTTGCCCATTTCCTTCGCTCCATAGATGCTGCTGCACCCGCTGAGTTTCTCCAGCATTTTTGTCTACCTTCGATTTTCCAGCATCTGCAGTTCCTTCTTAAAAATCTTATCATGAGCAAGATTTTCATGGTTTAACAAGATGTGTGGGATTTCACAGCAGGGGAGCAGCAAGAGAGGATGTTTCCTAGTCTGACATTTCTATACAACCCCATGAACCCAAGGATATCCCCCAAACTGGTGGGAGTTATGTGAACACATCAGAGCAGGAGAAAGGTCAGCAAAACCCTTTGACCCACATCCAAAACATCAGCGCCCGTGGATGGCGTGTAAAACATCCTATCATCAATGCAGCAATATACAGGAAAGATGCCCATTTACTTTAGCAGTGTGCCGGGGGTGAACCGGCAAGCGAGCCCGGCTGGTCGCTGCGGAACAACGATGGAGGAGCCACCCGCACTCTGCGCACTCCGAACTCGGCCCCGAGCCACCAGCGCCAATGGTACCCACGCTGACAATAGCAAGGGGGGGAGTGAGGGGGAGAGTGGAGATTGAGGGAGAGAGTGAGGGGGAGAGTGGAGAGTGAGGGGGAGTGAGGGGGAGAGTGAGGGGGAGAGTGAGGGGGAGAGTGAGGGGAGAGTGAGGGGGAGAGTGAAGGGGAGAGTGAGGGGGAGAGTGAAGGGGAGACTGAAGGGGAGAGTGAGGGGAGAGAGTGAGGGGGCGAGTGAGGGGAAGAGTGAGGGAGAGAGTGAGGGGGAGAGTGAGGGGAAGAGTGAGGGAGAGTGAGGGAGAGAGTGAGGGGGAGAGTGAGGGGGAGAATGTGAGGGGGGGAGTGAGGTAGAGAGTGAGGGGTAGAGAGAGGGGGGAGAGAGGGGGAGAGTGAGAGGGAGAGTGCGGGGGGGGGGGAGTGAGGGGGGAGAGTGAAGGGGAGAATGAAGGGGAGAGTGAGTGAATGGAAGCAAAGTATTCCACTGCACACTGCGGTAGATGGAATAGGTAGGACTGTTTGGTGAGCTTTTGTGACTTTGTCAGCACCAGGAACATGGCGACACGTGTACTGCCGGGGTAAGGTCTGCTGTACGATTTTACTGGGTTGTTGGCAAAACAGAGCATTTCACTGCACCTAGGTACTCGTGACAATAAAGCATCTGAATTCCTCAGCAAAATAAAAATACTACGATGCAGGAATTTCAATGAAACCAGTGGAGTTTGTGAAACCCAAGTTCGCAGTCTCGGGTATAGACCGTAGATGTCGGGAGCTCCAATGACGCTGAAGGTTCGACAAGCCCCCACCCGGGGTCCGATCGCCTGGCGCGGGGAGCTGAGATCCCCCCTGACGCAGGAGTTTGATCGCCCGACGAGGAGGCCCGCTGCCGGCTACGGGGTAAGATCATCCCGTCAACAGAAGGTTCGAGACCCCCGACAAAGAAGGGAAGAGATTGAACTTTTTTTCGCCTTCCATGACAGTGGGGAATGTGGAGGAGTCACTGTGGTGGATGTTTATGTTAAAATGTATTTTGTGTGTTCTGTTGCTTTTTATTTTTATGACTGTATGGCAAATCAAATCCCTCATATGTTTTCAAAACATCATTAGCTAATAAAGTATTATTGTATTGTATCGAATTGGAGAATTTGGACAGACTTGGATTGTTTTCTCTGGCTGCGGGAAGACTTGATATGGAATTCTGAGACGCATTGTGAGAGGCGGAGAAAGTCAGAACCTTCTTCCCCCCAGGGTGGAAATGGCCAACACTAGAGGGCATAGATGCAAGGTGAGAGGGGGACAGTTTAAAGGAGACGTGCGGGGCAAGTTTTGATGGGTGCCTGGAACGTGCTGCCAGGGGTGGTGGTGGAGGCAGATGCGATAGTAGTGTTGAAGAGGCTTTTAGATGGGCACTTGGTTATGGAGGGATATGGATCACATGTAATCAAATAAGAGTTGACTCTTGGCATCATGTCCGGCACAGACATTGTGGGCCGAAGGGTCTGTTTCTGTGCTGTACTGTTCTATGAATGAAAGAATACTTTATTGTCACATATGACAAGTCACGGTGAAATTTTTTGCTTGAAAACCCAAGGTATGCAAATGGTCACCACTTAAAGGGCACCAAAAAAGTTACAAAGTCCCCCCGCGCCAGGGGGTGTTCTCCCCCCACCCCCCTCCTATGAAGGAAAGATTAAGTAAGTAAGTAAGTTTATTGGCCAATTATTCACATACAAGGAATTTGCCTTGGTGCTCCGCCCACAAGTAACAACATGACATACAGTGACAGTTACGAATGACTCAGAAAATACTAAACATTAATAATAATAAAACATTAATGATAAAACACCATTGATCAAGCATGTGAACCAACAAAATACCAGGTCAAAGGGAGGCTACAGATTTTTGGCTGTTGAATAGAGCAACTACTCGTGGATAAAAACTGTTTTTATGTCTGGCTCTGGCAGCTTTGACAATCCGGAGTTGCCTTCCAGAGGGAAGTGATTCAAAGAGTTTGTGGCCAGGGTGTGAGGGGTCAGAGATGATCTTGCCCGCTCGCTTCCTGGCCCTTGCAGAATACCCATGTCAGGAATAAAATTCTCCAGGGACCAGCAAGGACTCTCCACGCAAGATCGCTGGGAGATCGCTACTACACGGGGAATATTTTTTACTTTTGCGGAGGATTTTTTTTTCTTCCTTTTTTACCTGATGGGCACGGCAGATTAAATCCAGATCATGCCGGTTCAGAAATTTGCTGACCACATCCGCTCCAAAGGTGAAAGAGACGCCGCGATCATTCTCGCCCCAGCCTTGGACGTCCTTGTCAGGATCTGACCACAGCAGGTCGCACAGCAAGCCTGGGGAGCAAAGATGTCGGACAGTGTTTCAGTTTAGTGATAGAGTGTGGAAACAGGCCCTTCGGCCCACCGAGTCCATGCCGACCAACAATCACCAGTACCTTGAGTATTATGAGGTGATATTTAGTTGCTTTTTTACGTTTTAGAGATGCAGCGCGGAAATGAGCCCTTCAGCCCAACGAGTCCACGCAAAACAGGAATCATCCCATACATTTGCACTATCCTACGCACTGGGGATAATTTATAACTTTTACTAAAGCCAATTAACCTACAAACCGAAGATAGACACAAAAAGCTGGAGTAACTCAGTGGGTTAGACAGCATCTCTGGAGAAAAAGAATAGGTGACGTTTTGGATCGAGAGTCTTCCCGTGTTGAGTTACTTGAGGTTACTGAGTTACTCCAGCTTTTTGTGTCTATCTTCGGTTTAAACCAGCATTTGCAGTTCGTTCCTACACCTACAAACCTGCACGTCTTTGGAGTGTGGAGGAAACCGGAGCACCTGGAGGAAACCCACATGGTCACGGGGGAGAACGTACAAACTACATACAGACTGCGCCTGCAGGCAAGGCCTGTCCCACTTTCACGACCTAATTCACGACCTCTGCCGAGTTTGCCCTTGACTCATACTCGCAGCATGGTCGTCACAAGGTCGTAGCAGGCAGTGATGCTAGTCGTAGGTACTCGTGGCATCAAGTAGGTCGGGGCGTTTTTTCTAGCCTGATGAAAAATGTCCACGAGTAAAAAAGGTTGTGAATTAGGTCGTGAAAGTGGGACAAGGCCCTTTAGGCAACAACTCTACTGCTGGGCTATTGCACTGTATGTGTGAAAAATACATCTTCTAGATGCGCTGGGATGCATCCTCAGTGATGTGACCTGGGGTCATCGGGTGTTTCAGGTCTCACAACATCAGACACCCTCGCCCAGGCGACCCAGCCGGGGTTGATCAAGCCCCGACTTGCATCCCAGCAGCAACCGCCCACGGATCAGCCCTCTTAATCCAAAACCACCTAGTGGCTTTCTCTGCGGCTTCGCTTACGGATTGAATGGCCGTCTTCTTTGCCAGCCCCGTAATGTCCAACTGGTTAAGGACTTTGCAGAGTGAGCGTCCTGCAAAGCCTCTACAGCCCACCTCTATGGGCTCATAGTATGTCTTCCAGCCTCTGCCCTGGCACATCTCCACCAGTTCCTGGTACTTTGCCCGTTTCCTCTCATTAGCCTCTTCAATACGCTCTTCCCAGGGCACTGTCAGCTCCAGAATGATCAGCTGTTTTGTCACTTCAGAGGTGAAGATCATGTCTGGCCGGAGTAAATAACTGTCCCTTGTGGAATGGGCAATGCACTGTTACACTGAAACTATTCCAGCTAAACTCAATATCCCAATGTTAATGTGGGGGTGAGGGGAATAAGAGACAAAGGCCTGATGTGAAAAAAAGGTGACAGATAAGGAGAGGAGGAGTGAAATGTAAAGCCACAGGGAGGGATGCTAAAACCTTGATCAAAACAGTGTTGGACAAACTCAGTGGGTCAGTTAGGATCTGTGGAGGGAATGCACAGGCAAAGAAGACCTCTCTTCCCAAAGAATGTTTCTTTAGGAAGGAGATGAGGAGGAATTTCCTTCGTCAGAGGGTGGTGAATCTGTGGAATTTTTTGCCACAGAAGGCTGAGGAGGCCGAGTCAATGGATATATTAAGGCACAGATAGATAGATTTGTGATTAGTATGGGTGTCTGGGGTTATGGGGAGAAGGCAGGAGAATGGGGTTGAGAGGGGAAGATAGAACAGCCATGATTGAACGGGGCTGAATGGCCTAATACTACTACTATCATTTATGAATTCTTCAGATTGTTGGTGATGGTTGGATGCAGGTGGGTGGAGTAAGGATCAAAGGTGACAAAGGTGAGAGATGAAAGCGTGTCAGATGATGAGTGTCAGTGGAGTGAAACGTGAAGCCACATGGAGGAAGGAGTATAGATGGAAGGGCGTAGGAGGGGGGATACAGGAAACAAAGTGAGGGGGCTAGAGGGAATTACTTAAAATTCAACGTTCATACCCAAACGGAATGTGAGATGCTGGTCCCCCAGTTTGCGTGTGGCCTCACTCTGACAATGGAGGAGGCCTCGGACAGAAAGGTCAGTGCGGGAATGGGAAGGGAAATAAAATGGTTAGCAAACAGGAGATCTAGCAGGCCTTGGTGGGCCGAGTGCAAGTATTCGGCAAAAGGGAGCGGGGGGGGGGGTTGCCCCAGTCTACATTTGGGCTCACCGGAGTGAAGTAAAAACTTGCCGGAGATTAGCATGTTGAAAGTGTGTGAAATAATCAGATCACTTTTAACTCTGTCAAAGTAGGCAAACTATTTGCCAACCTGACTTGGTCTCATCGTTTTAAAGGAGGCGAAGGCAGATCAACAACAAGACAAAGGGGAAAATCAGGCTCCCTTTTACCACCAGAAGACATCACGGGATCAGAAAGCTTTGAATGATTCCCCCCTCTACCAGTTAATAAGATGCAGGAACAAAATTAGGCCATTCGGCCCATCGAGTCTACTCCGCCATTCAATCACAGCTGGTCTATCTCTCCCTCCTAACCCCATTCTCCTGCCTTCTCCCCATAACCTATGACACCCGTACTAATCAAGAATCTGTCAATCTGCGTTTTAAAAATACCCACTGACTTGGCCTCCCCAGCCTGTGGCAATGAATTCCACAGATTCACCACCCTCTGGCTGAAGAGTCAGAGAGTTACTCATTAGGACTGCTCTGACAGCATCTCCAAAACCTTCACCGTCAGGTAAAGGAACATTGAGACAGGTACATGGATAGGACTGGTTTGGAGGGATATGGACCAGACGCGGGCAGGTGGGACTAGTGTAGATGGGACATTGTTGGCCGGTGTGGGTGAGTTGGGCTGAAGGGCCTGTTTCCACACTGTACCACTCTATGAGAACACTCCGGGAACACTGCCACCCTGCTGTGGGTATGTGTATGTCTGGCCCTCCACCACCCTGCCCAGCAGCCGTCTGAGAGCAGGACTGCTGGCTCACCAGCCACCTCCTCAAAGGGCAAAGAGGGACTGCCACTGCCTGCAACACCCAGATCCTGGAGAATGAATAACATTTACAAAAAAGGAGTAGGAGACACAAGGAACCGCGGATGCTGGAAGTGTTCCAACCCAAAATGGTTCACATCGCCTATACATGTGTCGGAAGGAACTGCAGATGCTGGAGAGACACAAAATACTGGAGCAACTCAGTAGGTCAGGCAGCATCTCTGGATGGTAGGAATGGGTGACGTTTCAGGTCGACACCCTTCTTCAGTCTGAGAGTCAGAGGAGAGGGAGATACAGAGATAGGAAGGGTAAGGTGTGAAAATGAGACATCAAAGGGGATGCAGTTCAAGGAAAATGTAGAATAGATCGTTGTTATCTAGGAGAATGTGACAACAAAGCAAACAGAGATAAAATGTCATCAGGGGGACAGTCAGACTGGTGGGAGAACTGGGAAGGGGGAGGGGATGGAGAGAGAGGGAAAGCAAGGGTTACTTGATGTTAGAGAAGACGATATTCATACTGCTGGGGTGTAAGCTGCCCAAGCGGAATATGAGGTGCGTATGCATGCCCTCCATGTAATAGATGGACGCTTTGCCACAATTTGTCCTGCCTCTCCTCTCTCACAGCTTTCTTCCCCTCCCCCACCCACATCTACAATCAGTCTGGAGAAGGGTCCCATGTCCTTCTGAGGTGCTGCTTGGCCTGCTGAGTTATTCCGGCACTCTGTATTCTAAACAAAGGAGTAAAGGGCCTGTCCAACTGAGGCGAGTTTTTTGGCGACTGTCACAGTCGTAGCAGATCGCTGAAAAACAGGCGACTAGACCCCCTCTATGACAATGTCAACCTATGACCACACCTACGATATCCTACGACCACACAGGCGACAACCAAAATCAATCGAAGTCAACCTACGTCCACAAGCTACGACAAGCAACGACCCTGTCGGCGACAACTGAAGACAATTCAGTGTCCGGTACCTGTCGCCGGTTGACGTAGGTAGCCGCCAATGGAATTCACCAAAGTCATCACCCGAACGACAAACAACGTCACCTGGTGACAACCTGCGTCATCCTGGCGACAACCTATGACAGCACCTACGACAGGAGAAGACAAGCTACGTCAAGCCAACAGTCGCCGAAAAGTTTTCAACATTTCAAAATCCAGCGACGACCAGAAAAACTTTACGACTCTTTAGCCGACTTGAGGAGACGACTCACGACCATACAGGCGTCACCCCGTGACCATGTGGCGACAGCCTAGTCGCCGACAATAATCGCAGAAGTGGGACAGGCCCTCTACTCAGCATGACATTTTCGGACATTGGGAATTTTTCGAAGATTTCAAATGCGGTGGGGAGGGGAGAACGGTGAGAGAAGATTAATCTCACATCCTAGTCTAACAGCAAGCCATGGTTATAGAGTGGCTCCCTAGTCAGCTCTTCCTGTCCCCAAATTAGGAAAGATTATCTTGCATCAACATTGTAAAAGAAAGCTGCCGTGCGGGCTGATTTGGTTTAGTTGAGTTTAGATCAGAGATACAGTGGAAAAAGGCCCATCCGCCCACCGAGTCTGCGCTGATCAGCGATTCCCCGCACATTAACACTATCCTACACACATTTATAATTACACCAAGCCAATTAACCTACAATCCTGCAGGTCTTTGTAGTGTGGGAGGAAACCAAAGATCTCGGAGAAAACCCACGCAGGTCACATGGAGAATGTATAAACTCCGAACAGACAGCGCCTGTAATCAGGATCGAACCCGGGTCTCTGGCGCTGTGTGGCAGCAACTCTACTGCTGCGCCACCGTGCCGACCCATGAATGAAAGGGGGCGGGGGGGGAGGGAAAATTGCCAAGACCTCAAGCAGATCTATCATATATATATATTTTTTAACTTATGCCTTTCAAGTTCCCCGAATGCTGTAGGTATATTTTACGATGTGTTATTGTCCTGTTGGCAACCTTTAAATTTGTGTTGAGGTTTGATAACTCGGTTGAACAATTCCGTTTTGCATCCATTTTGTTCCCCAATCTAGTAAAATTCTGCCAGCAGTAAAAGAAAGGTAACCTATTTACTGTTCTAAAAAAGACACAAAGCAGCTGAAGAAACTCAGCAGGTCAGGCAGCATCTCCGGAGAACGTGAGTGGGTGACGTTTCGGGATGGGACCCTTCCTCAGACACTTTTGGGGGGGAGAAAGCTGGTAACGAGGAGGGCAGGATAAAGCGTGCACCTATTCCCTGCCACACTTTGTTGTTTAAAAAGGAACTGCAGATGCTGGAAAATTGAAGGTACACAAAAATGCTGGAGAAACTCAGCGGGAGCAGCAGCATCTATGGAGCGAAGGAATAGGCAACGTTTCGGCCCGAAACGTTGCCTATTTCCTTCGCTCCATAGATGCTGCTGCACCCGCTGAGTTTCTCCAGCATTTTTGTGTACCGTGCCACACTTTGTTCTGCCTCTCCCCTCCGTCTGAAGAAGGTTCTCGACGCGAAACATCACCCATTCCTTTTCTCCAGAGATGCCGCCTGTCCCGCCGAGTTCCTCCAGCTTTTTGTGTCCATCTTCGGTTTAAAGCCGCATCTGCAGTTCCTTCCGGCACATCTCCTCACTCTCAGTTTTCTAACCCCACTACAAAGTCTAAAGAAGGGGTCCGGGACCAGAAACGTCGAGCATCTGTGTTCTCTGGAGATGCTGCCTGATTACGACAGCACTGTGTGTCTTTTTATTGGGCACCGGCACCTGCAGTTCCTTGCTTCGACTTCTATATTTACGGCTGCGATGCCAAGTGCACGACGTTCTATTAAAAACTGGCTGAGGCCACAGTGATACCCGTTTCCATGGTGCCGAATGAGATTGTTTGGGCTGCCATTGCGTCTCAATGACCTCATTCCTTGGAAGCAATCCTGCAGTGGAACCTAACCTTCATGTCACCCGAAATAGGAAACCCAAGTTCTCTCTCTCGATGGACAGTCTGGTTCACACTTCTACCTGTAGCCTTATCTGTAAACGCACTTTCATACCATATCCAAAAATAAAAGCTCCACCAGTTACAGGACGAAGAATCTTCCCATGGCAAATTATCAATGGCCATTGCATACCAGACAGCACATAATTCATAAGAGGCTGCCTTTTAAGGCCTTTTTTGGTCACTGGTTGATCTGTTCTCTAAGCAGTCTCTGTTTTTCTTATATAAGCAAGGAGCTGCAGATGCTGGTTTTAACACACAAGAGCACAAAGTGCTGGAGTAACTCAGCGGGTCAGGCAGAAGGAGTAACTCAGCGGCTCAGGCAGAATCTCTGGAGAACATGGATAGGTCACGTTTCCGGTCGGTATCCTTACTCAGACTGATTGTGTGTGGGGGGGGGGGAGGGGAGGGGGAGAGGAGGGTGTGGCAAAGCACCCATCTGATTACTTGCCACACAGATACTGGTTTACATCGAAGGTAGACACAAAATGCTGGAGTAACTCAGCGGGACAGGCAGCGACTCTGGAAAGAAGGAATGGGTGGCGTTTCGGGTTGAGACCCTTCTTCACAAGTCGGGGGAGAGGGGCATACAGAGATATGGAAGGGTAAGGTGAGAAAATGAGACATCAAAGGGGACAACGGTCCAGGAAAATTTAGAATAGATCATTGTTAGCTAGGGGAAGATGGCAACAAAGCATACAAAGATATAATTTAATCAGGACAGTCAGACTGGTCGGAGAACTAGGAAGGGGGAGGGATGGAGAGAGAGGGAAAGCAAGGGTTAATTTGCTTGGGCAGCTTACACCCTAGCGATATTAATATTGACTTTTCTAACTTCAAGTAATCCTTGATCGAGTCTCTTGCCTGGAGTAGGGGAATCAAGAACCAGAGGACATAGATTTAAGGTGAGGGGGGGGGGGGGGAAGATTTAATAGGAATCTGAGGGATAACATTTTCTTTACACAACGGGTGGTGGGTGGATGGACCGAGCTGCCGGAGGAGGTAGTTGAGGCAGGTACTATGGCATCATTTGAGAGACATTTGGACAGGTACATGGATAGGCTGTTTAGATGGTTATGGGCCAAACGCAGGCACACAATACACAATACAATTTATTTGTCACTTGAACCTCATAGAGGCTCAAATGAAATGTTGTTTCTGCAGTCATACACACAAGAAAAAAAGACCCAAGACACAACACAATTTACACAGACATCCATCACAGCGCATCTCCTCCTCGCTGTGATGGAAGGCAAAAAAACTTATCTCTCCGCTGCACTCCCCATTCCCCTCCCGATGTCAGAGTCAAAGTCCCCGGCGGGCGATGGCAATTGTCCCGCGGCCATTAACGCCGCGCTGGGTGATGCAAGGCCGCACTCCGGGTCTTGTTGTTGGAGCCCCCGGCGGGCGCTAGCAAAGTCCCGCAGCCGTTGAAGCCACGCCGGGCGATGATGTAAGGCCCCGCCTAAGGCAGGTGGGACTTATGTAGATGGGGCATGTTGGACGGCGTGGGCAAGTTGTGCCTGTTTCCGTGATGTGTGACTTTATGACTATTAGCTTCTTGTCTCTCTTCCCAGATATAGCCTGACTTCTTGATCTGAATTTTATTTCAACTATCCAGCATCTGTAATTGGTTTAATTCAATTCCTTTCTTTAATTCATCCAGAGGTCACACAAAAATTTTCAATATTAATGGTCTTTGCGCTGTAACTACCCCAATACTGCATAGCCAAACCCTGTAACAAGATGGCTCCCAAATACAAGATGGGTGTCACAGTGGTAGAGTTGCTGCCTTGCAGCGCCACAGACCCAGGTTTGATCCCGAATACGGGCGCTGTCTGTACTGAGTTTGTACGTTCTCCCTGTGACCACGTGGGTTTTCTCCGTGATCTTCGGTTTCCTCCCACACTCCAAAGGCGTACAGGTTTGTAGGTTAATTGGCTTGGTATAAATGTTAATTGTCCTTGGTGTGTGTAGGACAGTGTTACTGTGCGGGGTTCACTGGTCGGCACGGACTCGTTGGGCCGAAGGGCCAGATTCCGTGCTGTATATCTGAACTAAACTAAACTAAAGTTTCTCTGCTTCTAAAGTCACTGGCGTTTTGGTGATGTACATCCATTTGGGATATTAAGAAATGAGAAAATCTGTTAATCCCATAATAATAGCCTAAGAGAACATTTATAATTAGCATTATGTGCCTGAGCATCAAAGTGCCAAACTGCAGGTGATGACTAGTGAGAATAAGTTACTTAGCTTAGGATGGGATGAGGAACCCTGAGGGGAGACGGTTATTTTTAAATAACAGAAGCTGAGTGCTACAAAATTATTTTTTTAAAATCTAGACATAATTTACAAAAAAAGCTTTGAATTTGAATATTTTTATGAAACAGTGCAAGCAGGATTAATCTGAAACTAGAGCACAAAGTGTTGGAGTAACTCAGCGAGTCAAGCAGCATAGAAACATAGACAATAGGTGCAGGAGGAGGTCATTCGGCCCTTCCAGCCTGCACCGCCATTCATTGTGATCATGGCTGATCGTCCCCAATCAATAATCCGTGCCTGCCTTCTACCCATATCCCTTGATTCCACTAGCCCCTAGAGCTCTATCTAACTCTCTCTTAAATCCATCCAGTGACTTGGCCTCCACTGCCCTCTGTGGCAGGGAATTCCACAAATTCACAACTCTCTGGGTGAAAAGGTTTTTTCTCACCTCAGTCTTAAATGGCCTCCCCTTTATTCTAAAACTGTGGCCCCTGGTTCTGGACTCGCCCAACATTGGGAACATTTTTCCTGCATCTAGCTTGTCCAGTCCTTTTATAATTTTATATGTTTCTATAAGATCCCCCTCATCCTTCTAAACTCCAGTGAATAAATAGAAAATAGGTGCAGGAGTAGGCCATTCGGCCCTTCGAGCCTGCACCGCCATTCAATATGATCATGGCTGATCATCCAACTCAGTATCCCGTACCTGCCTTCTCTCCATACCCCCTGATCCCTTTATGCACAAGGGCCACATCTAACTCCCTCTTAAATATAGCCAATGAACTGGCCTCAACTACCTTCTGTGGCAGAGAATTCTACAGATTCACCACTCTCTGTGTGAAAAATGTTTTTCTCATCTCGGTCCTAAAAGATTTCCACCTTATCCTTAAACTGTGACCCCTTGTTCTGGACTTCCCCAACATCGGGAACAATCTTCCTGCATCTAGCCTGTCCAACCCCTTAAGAATTTTGTAAGTTTCTATAAGATCCCCCCTCAATCTTCTACATTTTAGCTAGTACAAGCCGAGTCTATCCAGTCTTTCTTCATATGAAAGTCCTGACATCCCAGGAATCAGTTTGGTGAACATTCTCTGTACTCCCTCTATGGCAAGAATGTCTTTCCTCAGATTAGGAGACCAAGACTGTACGCAATACTCCAGGTGTGGTCTCACCAAGACCCTGTACAACTGCAGTAGAACCTCCCTGCTCCTATACTCAAATCCTTTTGCTACGAATGCTAACAAACCATTCGCTCTCTTCACTGCCTGCTGCACCTGCATGCCTACTTTCAATGACTGGTGTACCATGACACCCAGGTCTCGTTGCATCTCCCCTTTTCCTAATCGGCCACCATTCAGATAATAGTCTACTTTCCTGTTTTTGCCACCACATTTGGAGTAACTCAGCAGGTCAGGCAGCATCTCTGGAGGACATGGACGGGTGACGTTTTAGGTTGGGACCCTTCTTCGGTCCCGACCCGAAACATTGCCTATCCATGTCCTCCACAGATGCTGCCTGACCTGCTGAGTTACTCCAAAACGTTGTGTTTTACAAAGCCATACATAGTTATAGAGTTATATACAGAGTATAAACAGATCCTCAGCCCAACTTGCCCACACCAACCAAGCTGCCCTACCTACATTAGTTCTACAATACTAGATTCCAGAATCTGCAGTTCCTCGTCTCTCTAAATTGAAGTTAGTTCATTTTATTAAATGGCATGCTTCTCCTGTGCTACAAATACACAAAATAATTGAAAGTATAGTTTTTAACCCAAATACCATGCAAATTAAAGATTGCGCTGATCAAGAGATTAATTTGTCTAGACAGTGCAATCATTTGTGATTTTCCGCTAGTCACATGAACCATCATTTTGGCAGCAACTGAGAATTAAGCAAATGGCTCGAGAATAGTTCAAATAATTCCATGTTCATTAGTCATAGGAGCAGAATTTGGCCATTCGGCCCAGCAAGACTACTCTGCCATTCAATCATAGCTGATCCATCTTTCCCTCTCAACCCCATTCTCCTGTCTTCTCTTCCTAACCCGACACACGTGTTAATCAGGAATCAATCAATCTCTGTCTTAAAAATAACCATCAACTTGTCCTCCACAGCCTTCTGTGGCTGATCTGCTGATTTAAAAAGCAAATTTTTGTGAATATTACTAATCAGGGCCGAGTCCCCCTAGTCCTCACCTTCCATCCCACTAGCCGTCACATACAACAAATAGTCCTCCATCATTTTCGCCACCTCCAACGTGACCCCACCACTCGCCACATCTTCCCATCTCCCCCCCCCCCGTCTGCTTTCCGCAAAGACCGCTCCCTCCGTAACTCCCTGGTCAATTCTTCCCTTCCCACCCGTACCACCCCCTCCCCGGGCACTTTCCCTTACAACTGCAGGAGATACTACACTTGTCGCTTTACCTCCCCCCTCGACTCCATTCAAGGACCCAAGCAGTCGTTCCAGGTGTGACACAGGTTCACCTGCATCCTCATCTATTGTATCCGCTGCTCTAGATGTCAGCTGATCTACATCAGTGAGACCAAGCGTAGGCTTGACGATCGTTTTGCCGAACACCTCCGCTCGGTCCGCATTAACCAACCTGATCTCCCTGTGGCTCAGCACTTCAACTCCCCCTCCCATTCCGAATCCGACCTTTCTGTCCTGGGCCCCCTCCATGGCCAGAATGAACACTACCGGAAAGTGAAGGAGCAGCACCTCATATTCTGCTTTTACTTGCTATTTCTTGCCTTTTAACAATAAGTTTCTTCCCAGCTGTTATAAGGCAACTATCACCAACTATCCTATCACCAACTAGCGAGAGGCCCTGACCTACCATCTACCTCATTGGAGATAATGAGAATGATCCCAGGAATGAGTGGGTTAACATATGATGAGCGTTTGACGGCACTGGGCCTGTACTCGCTGGAGTTTAGAAAGATAAGGGGGGACCTCATTGAAACTAGAACAGTGAACGGCTTGGATAGAGTGAATGTGGAGAGGATGTTTCCACTAGTGGGAGAGTCTAGGACTGGAGGCCATGGCCTCAGAATTAAAGGATGTAGATTTAGAAAGGAGATGAGGAGGAATTTCTTCAGTCAGAGGGTGGTGAATCTGTGTAGTTCATTGCCACAGACGGCTGTGGAGGCCAAGTCGATGGATATTTTTAAGGCAGAGATAGATAGATTCTTGATTAGTACGTGTGTCAGAGGTTATGGGGAGAAGGCAGGAGAATGGGGTTGAGAGGGAAAAACAGATCAGCCATGAATGAGTGATGCAGTAGACTTGATGGGCCGATTGGCCTAATTCTGCTCCTATAACTTATGAACATGATAAATATTCATGGTGCTGGTGTGAGAGAATTGTTTGCGGCCTTCTTACCTTTTAAGACCTTTATATTTCATCCCCTTACCTGCTCACCCCCTCTGAACGTATAGCCCCCCGCTCACTCTGCAGCAACCCCGACGTTATAATCAAACCCGCCGACAAGGGAGGTGCTCTGGTAGTCTGGCGCACAGAGGCCAGGCGACAACTCTCCCACTTATCCTTGGACCATGACCCCACAGACGGACACCAGTGCATCATCTCACAGACCATTCCTGATTTCATCACTTCTGTCTGTCTGCCCTCCACAGCCTCCAACCTTATAGTTTCCCAGCCCCGCACGGTCTGACTGCCCTGATTAGATTTTATCTCTGTTTGCTTCCTTGTCACCTTCTCCAAGCTAACAATGATCTACTACATTTTCCCGGACCTTCATCCCCTTTGATGTCTCATTTTCTCACCCTACCCTTCCATATGGGTATCGAGATGGGTATCCATATGGGTAACCGAGATGAGAAAAAAATAAATTCACAACCGAGATGAGATTTTTTTTTTTTTTCACACAGAGAGTGGTGAATCTGTGGAATTCTCTGCCACAGAAGGTAGTTGAGGCCAGTTCATTGGCTATATTTAAGAGGGAGTTAGATGTGGCCCTTGTGGCTAAAGGGATCAGGGGGTATGGAGAGAAGGCAGGTACAGGATACTGAGTTGGATGATCAGCCATGATCATATTGAATGGCGGTGCAGGCTCGAAGGGCCGAATGGCCTACTCCTGCACCTATTTTCTATGTGTCTCTATATCTCTCTCTCCCCTGACTCTCAGTCTGAAGAAGGGTCTGGGCCCGAAACGTCACCCATTCCTTCTCTCCAGAGATGGTTGCTCCTCAAGGTATCTCCTCAAGGTAACTCCTCAAGGTATGGGCTGATAAAGCTTAGCATCTTGCAAACAGCATCCTTACCATCCCCCAGTTGCTAAACACTTTAACTCCCCCCCCCCCCACATTGATCTTTCTGTCCTGGGCCTCCTCCATTGTCAGAGTGAGGCCCAGCGCAAATTGGAGGAACAGCACCTCATATTTTGCTTGGGCGGGGTACCCTTCCATATCTCCTTGTCTCCCTCTCCCCTGACTCTCAGTTTGAAGAAGAGTCTGGACCCAAATCTATCGTCGGTGTAAAGCAGCATCTGCAGGTTAGGTTAGAGATTGCTTGTGATCTGCCTGCCTGCCTCACCTGTGTCAGGAACATCCGTTGGCCTCATGATTCTGCGGATCTGTTCCATCGATTGCAGGTCTGGTGACAGTCCTGTGGAAAGAACAAAAATAGATTCATTAGGGGCCTGTCCCATTTAGGCAATTTTTTCAGGTGACTGACAAGTCGTAGCAGGTCGCTGATAAACCGGCGACTGTCAGAGTGGAACACACACACACGCACGCACGCATGCACACACACACACACACACACACATCGCTTCCTTCACCAGCCCGTTATGCAGGAGGGGGACAGGGCAAGCGGGGGGAGCGCTGTCTGAGTGAAATTCACACGGTGCAAAGCCAAGGTGATACAGACACACACTGCGATGAACAGGAAGGTTGGCACAGTAATTAAGACGGTGAAAGCACAGTGTACGGGAAGGGTCACTTAAGTCCTTTAAAAGAAGGGGAGAAGGAGTGGAGACAACTTTTAAGAAGCCAGAGATGCACGGCTGTGAAGCTCGTTGGACATTTAACATTACCAGCCGGTTATCCTTGGTTCTGAAAACTACTGTTTACGTTTTCCCCCCCCCCCCTCAATGAGCCAATGAAATTCACCGGTCAGCACCGGCTACAACCTACGAAAACCTACGACAACCTTCGACCTCCTGGCGACCCACTACCACTGCACCTACGGCACGAGAATTCTCGCTACTCTCCATGGCGGCTTCGTTCAGGTCGCCGCTAATTTTTCAACATGAATGACGCCGTGACTAGTTCCCAGAATGCGGGAACTAATCACAACCAAGAAGGCGACAACCCGGCAACCACCCGCGAACATGTGGCGACAGCATAGTCTCCTGCAGTCGCCTAAGTGGGACAGGCCCATTACAGAGGCAATGAAGGCCCCTTGTGCAAGGATGTGTGTTACTTTGTTGTATTGAATCTATGATTCAGCAAAGACTCGAACTAGATTATTTGACGAGTACTACAGTAAGAGTATCTCCCCCCATCCCAACTGTGGCCCACTCCTGCTTCTCCTTGGTTTCTAACAACTGGACAATCTATAACATTGTCAACTGTTTTAATATGTAATATAGCTGATTGTCAAAAGATACCATAATCACAATATGTCTGGAAATTATAGGTTCAGATGCCACCGGCTAAAAATTAAGTATATAAACATTTAATTTACTAGTCTAGCAGTAACTGTAATCAGACTTCATCTTGCACTAAATGGTATTCCCTTTATCATGTATCTGTACACTGTGGGCGGCTCGATTGTAATGTGTTGGAAGGAACTGCAGATGCTGGTTTAAACTGAAGATACTGTAGACACAAAAAGCTGGAGTAACTCAGCGGGACAGGCAACGTCTTTGGAGAGAAGGAATTGGTGACGTTTCGGGTCGAGACCTTTTTTCTGACAGGCCTTCTCTCCAGATTCTGCCTGTCCCGCTGAGTTACTCCGGCTTTTTGTGTCTATCTTCGGTTCGATTGTAATCATGTATTGCCTTTCCGCTGACTGGTTAGCACGCAACAAAAGCTTTTCTCTGTACCACGGTACACGTGACAATAAGCCATACTAAACCTTTGCTAGCATCCATCAAAAATGCTGCAAAAACAAAACTTAAACCGCTTAGTTTAGTTTAGAAATACAGCCCTTCGACCCATCGAGTCCACGCCGGCCATTGATCAGCGTTTACACTAGTTCCACATTATCCCACTTTCTCATCCCTACACATTAGAGGCAATTAACAGAGGGCCAATTAACCCACAAACCCACATCCAGAGGAAACCCCCAAGGTCATAGGGAGAAGGTGTAAACTCCACATGGACAGCACCCGAGGCCGGGATCGAACCGGCGTCTCTGGCGGTGTGAGCCAGCGGCTCTGCTAGCCGTGCCACCCTTCAGGATTGCCAACAATCATAAATGCTGCCATCATATCAATAACCTATACTCGTTTTAATCAACCTTTGTCTGTTACTGGGATTCATTTCTTATCCATTGAGTGCATGGAAAACAGGCTGGGTAGAGTGCATCCATGAAACACAGTATGTAGTTTAGTTTGTGGTCGCATGCCAAAAACAAACATCAAGCTGCACAAGACCTATTAGCTGCTATGATTAATGTGTCAAACTGGTTGCAGTTTTCTGATCTACATCTTAACGTGTCAAAGACTGTCTGTATGTTTTTCTCCAAAAAGGCAAGTACTGATGGAGATCCTGATGTGTTTGTACATGGAACAAAACTTAAAATTGTACATGAGTTTAAATATTTAGGAATCGTGATCGATTCACAGCTCTGCTTCAAACAACAGGTGAAAAGAACAGTAAATTTAATAAAATTTAATTTGTCCAACTTTAGATATATTAGAAATAATTTAACTATTGATTCAGCCAAACTATATTTTAATGCAATGATTGTGCCATACATGACCTACTGTATAACAACTTGGTCACAGGCATGTAAGTCCACACTAAAGCCTGTTGAAATTGCTTATAAACAAGCCCTAAAAACTCTTGACAAAAAGCCCAGAATGTACCATCACTGTAACATCCTGAAGAAATTTGATCTGCTGAGCTGGGAAAACGTAATCAAATATTCGGACTCGATTTTGGTTTACAAAATCTTCCGTGGACTAGCCCCACCTCCGTTAAAGGACTTCATAAAGAAAAACACAAATAGGTCGACAAGAGCAGCCTCCAGGGGTGATTGTATAATCCCATTTAGGAAAAGTGTCTTTGGGCAGTCAGTATTTTCATATCGAGCGTCGCAGACCTGGAACGCGATACCATGCGTCATACGGGATCTGCCAACCCTTACCTCATTTACCAAACATCTAAAAACATGCTTACTGCAAAATCAAAATTGCAATCATAATCTACCTTAAAATTATCCTATGGTACTCTTTTATTGCTACTTTTTTACTTTATTGTTTGTTTTGTTTTGTTTTTGTCTTGTGTTTTGTCTTTTTTTTCTTATTGATTGATTGTGTTGTGATGTGTTTACCTTGTTTACCAGAGGGACTAAAGACGGAAATTAGCTACTGGCTACAATCTTGCGTATTACATGTAAATGTTTATTAATATGCACTGTCCCCTAAATAAATAAATAAATTACAAAATTACAATTGTGCCGAGCTACAGTGATAAGTTATGGGGAGAGAGCAGGAACGGGGTACTGATTGTGGATGATAAACCGTGACCATAGTGAATGGCGGTGCTGCCTCGAAGAGCCGAATGGCCCACTCCTGCACCTATTTTCTATGTTTTAATACATGATTACAATTGAGCCATCTACAGTGTACAGATACATGATAAGGGAATATGTTCAGTGCAAGGCAAAGCCAGCAAAGTCCGATCAAGGATAGTATCATACGTCTGAAGAAGGGTTTCGGCCTGAAACGTTGCCTATTTCCTTCGCTTCATAGATGCTGCCTCACCCGCTGAGTTTCTCCAGCATTTTTGTACACCTAGTGTCATACATGCAGCCCTTAGAATTGCCACACTGTTTGCTGAGCAAAACCTGCTCAATAGGTGGAATCAGTGCAAGTCTGAGCACTCCCTATTTCAGCACACAGACCGATTATTCCCATCCACATTAACCTGTCTCAAGACAGTTAGATTTAGCTCTTAGGTCTAACGGAATCAAGGGATGTGGAGAGAAAGCAGGAACGGGGTTACTGATTTTGCATGATCAGCCATGATCGCAGTGAATGGCGGTGCTGGCTCGAAGGGCCGAATGGCCGACTCCTGCACCTATTTTCTATGTTTCTAACCTAGTTCTGAAACACCACTTGGACAAAAGCAAACTGCACACCATTAGTCACAAGTGACGCAAACATAATCCGCCAACAATATTTAAAAGAAAAGGCTGTTGACGTTACAAATGATGAGATGATAATGGTCATGCAAACACAATCCCTCAGCAATATACAAACACCATTTACAGACTGGCTGTAACTAGGCACCTAGATATAGGTCACTGTTTCCAGTTACAGATGGTGCTGCTGCAATTTAATCAGAATCTAATTTCCTCTCGTTAGTTTGAAGTACTTTTCTTTTCATAATAACCATCGAGATATGTCAAAGCAGAACATTGTTTAACATGCTCGTATCCAAGTGGAAATCAATTAGAGAAAGTCGGAATTTTTTTTAAATTCTCTGAACCGATAACCCTCTACACAATTTCGTTTCACAATGTGAGTGATTTGTGCCTCGGTGGTGGCAGAAAATCAGTTTAGTTTATCAGTTCAGTTTAGTTTATGGTGACGTGTACTGAGGTACAGTGAAAAGCTTTTTTGTTGCGTGCTAACTAGTCAGCAGAAAGACAATACATGATTACAATCGCGCCATCTACAGTGCATACATACATGATTAGGGAATAACGTCTTGTGCAAGGTAAAGTCTGATCAACGATAGTCCGAGGGTCACCAAAGAGGTAGATAGTAGTTCAACACTGCTCTCTGGTTGTGGTAGGATGATTCAGTTGCCTGATAACAGCTGGGAAGAAACTGTCCCTGAATCTGGAGGTGTGCGTTTTCACACTTCTGTACCTCTTGTCTGAGGGGAGAGGGGAGAAGAGGGAGTGGCCAGGGTGCGACTAGTCCTTGATGATGCTGCTGGCCTTGCCGAGGCAGCGTGAGGTGTAGATGGAGTCAATGGAAGGGAGGTTGGTTTGTGTGACGGTCTGGGCTGCGTTCACAATTTCTTGCGGTCCTGGATGGAACTGTTCCCAAACCATGCTGTGATGCATCGCGATATTATTATTATGATTTTGCTCTTTGATGATTATGATTTTATTATGAAAGCCAAGCTGAGAGTCAGGGTTGTGGAAACTGAGACTAAACAGGCTTCTTGTCTGAAGGGTGTAAAGCTCCCAATCTTTGCCAGTGGAAACCTCCAAGCTCTTCCAGATTAATTTTAATACTGCACACAAATTTCCAACACAAATCGAAAGGATCACAGCCCAACGTGAGAAGCGGCAGAAACGTGAGGGTGGCATGGTGGTGCAGCGGTAGAGTTGCTGCCTTACAGCGCCGGAGACCCAGGTTCGATCCCGACTATGGGTGCCGTCTGTACGGAGTTTGTACGTTCTCCCCATGACCTGGTTTTCTCCGAGATATTCGGTTAACTCCCACACTCCAAAGACATCCAGGTGTGTAGGTTAATTGGCTTGGTGCATGTGTAAGTTGTCCCTAGTGTGTGTAGGATAGTGTTAATGTGCTGGTCGGCGAGGGCTCAGTGGGCCGAAGGGTCTGTATCTCTAAAACTAAAATCTAAATTAAAAGGCAAAGATGGAATCTCACCTCCATGGCAACAGAAGATTTTCTCATCCACAATTGCGGCAATTGGAAGGCAGTTGAAGCAGTCTGTAAATGTCTTCCAGAGTTTGATATTAAAACGTCTCTTGCCTGTGGAAATTAATAACATCGTTTGGGAAATTATTATTTTTTAATATCTTACTCAACTTCAAAGATCTCTCTCCACCCCATTCCCCACCAGCCATGAAGAAGCATTCTCATTTATTGCTGTAGCAACAAAGAACTGCAGATGCGGGTTTATGCCACAGATACACACAAAGTGCTGGAGTAACTCAGCGAGTCAGGCAGCATCTCTGGAGAAAAAGGGACTCCAACTTGAAGCCCCGCTCAAGTACTGGGGTCCTTCATACAGTTAACTGGTACTTGGGGTGGGGGTACTTGTTGGAACTAATCCCGTACTATCACTCATAATGTAATCAAAAGGAACAGCAGATGCTGGTTTATACTCAAAATGGACACAAAGTGCTGGAGTAACTCATGGGTCAGGCAGCTTAAGGCTAAGGGTACCAAGGGATATGGGGAGAAGACAGGAACAGGGTACTGATTGTGGATGATCATCCATGATCATCTTGAATGCCGGTGCTGACTCGAAAGACCGAATGGCCTACTCTTGCACCTATTTTCTATGTTTCTCTCGAGAAAAGGGCTAGGTGACATTTTGAGTCGGGTTTGAAGAAGGGTCCTGACCCGAACCGTTACCTATCCCTTTTTTTCCCCAGAGATGCTGACTGACCCATTCCTTCTCTCCAGAGATGCTGCCTGTCCCGCTGAGTTGTGAATGTTTGAAGTTCTTTTAAATGGAGAGACACAGTAATCTCGTTGTATGTGACACATGCAATGACAATAAAGCATTCTAATTCTGATTTTGATTCTGAGTTACTCCAGCATTTTGTGTCTACCTGCTGACTGACTCGCTGAGTTACTCCAGCACTTTCGGTCTATCATTTGTTATTCTTTAGTTTCGTTTTTAGTTGAGTTGGGAATAGGTTCTACAGCCCACTGAGCCCACGCCGACCATCGATCACCCATTCACACTAGTTTTGTGTTATCCCACTTTCTCTTCCACTCCCTACACTAGAAGTAAAATTGAACAGCCGAGGAAAATAAACACCAGATATTCTAATGAAGAGTCCAAGAATCATTCGAGGGAATACAACCAGCTAACAGAGGCAGCCTCCAATGAGTATTTAATCAATGGGGACGTCAACACCATTCCCAAGCTATGCAGAGCCGGAACGCAGATGACCAAATGGGAGATACAACGAACTGCAGAGGCTGGTTTACAACAGAAAAATGACAAAGTGCTTGAGTAACTCAGAAAGTCAGGCAGCATTTCTCGAGAACACGGATAGATAGACAAAAAAAGCTGGAGTAACTCAGCGGGACAGCAGCATTTCTGGAGAGAAGGAATGGGTGACGTTTTGGGTCGAGACCCTTATTCAGAGAGGGGAAAAGCCCAGAGCAGAAACATCACCTACCTATGTTCTCCAGAGATGCTGCCTGATCCGCAGAGTTACTCCAGCACTTTGTGCAGTTTTTTGACTAAATGGCTAACAGAGAGTTGCAGAAGGATAAAAATGAAGCGGGGAATGATGGAGGAAATATAACTATCCCAGAAGATGTATTTTGAACACTCTGGATAGGAACCAAGTGGACAGCCAGAACCTATTTCCCCAGCATGGAGAATGCATAGTTGTAAGGCGAGAAGGGGAAAGTTTCATGGAGATGTGCGGGGCACGTGTTTTTTTACACAGAGAGTGGTGGGTGCCTGGAACACATTGCCAGGGGTGGTGGTGGAGGCAGATACGATAATGGCGTTTGAGAGGCTTTTGGACAGGCACATGGAAGTGCAGGGAATAGAGGGATACGGAGAGGATAAGGCCTACGGATTCACCATCAATCGGCTTCGGAGCGTGGAGAGCTGTGGTGGCGCGCGGCTGCGACCCGACTTCGCAGGCCCGGTGGACGGTAACATCGGGAGCTCGCGGGTCCCAGGTGGGAGACCGCTTTTCGGAGCTCCCGCAACGGCAACTTCTCCCGCCCGAATCGCGGGGTTAAAACGACCCGGAGCGGGGCCTTGCATCACCCGGCACGGCTTTATCGGCCGCGAGACTTGCCATCGCCTGCCGGGTACTTTGACATCGGGAGAAGAATAAAGAACAGGGGAGAGACAAGACTTTGCCTTCCATCACAGTGAGGAGGTGTTTGGAGATTCACTGTGATGGATGTTTGTGTAAATTGTGCTAATTGTGTGTCTTGGTTTGTTTCTTGCTCGTATGAATGCAGAAACTAAATTTTGTTTGAACTTAGGTACAAATGACAATAAACGGCATTCTGATTCTGATTCCGATTCTGATTCCAAGTGGAGAGCCAGAACCTATTTCCCCAGCGTGGAGAAGGCATAGCTGTAAGGCGAGAGGGGGAAAGTTTCATGGAGATGTGCGGGGCAAGTGTTTTTTTTGGGCTCTGGAACGCTTTGCCACGGGTGGTGGTGGAGGCAGATACGATAATGGCGTTTGAGAGGTTTTGGATAGGCACGTGGAAGTGCAGGGAATAGATGGATAAGGACGTGCAGGCAGATGAGATTGGTTTAACTTGGCATCATGTACAGCGCGGACATTGTGGGCCGAAGGACCTGTCCCTGTGCTGCACCGTTCAACGGTCTATGCTTCACATCTGGCAAACCACTCACTGCTGCTTATGTCAGCGGTGTGTCGAGGGTGGAGGTGTCACTCTGCTCTCCGAAGCTTTGATGACAGGGATGAAGATGAAGAGAGGATGAAGAGAAGCCCCGCGTGGGGGGGATAGGAGAGGGGGGGCCGAGAGAACAAAGACGGGTCCCGCGTGAGGGGGGGATGGGGGGAGGCGAGGGGTACCGAGAGAACGGAGAGGGATCATTGGGGCTACATTGAACACTGTGTAACCATTTCTGCGTCCTATATGTGGCGACTCTTTGCATAGGGTACGCTAAACAAAGAATTTCACTGTGACATGTCACATGTGATAATAAATATTCAATTGAATGAGGACGGAGCGAGTGGAATCCAGCACGATGTGTTTCATCCTGCCCGACACATGCAAGCAAGGACAGAGATCTCTGGCAGCGGGCAGTCCATGACAACCCGGCCCACTCTCCCTCACCAGTTCCCGCTCCTATGTGGGTGGGAGCTGCAACTCAACTTTCACATCCCCACTTGCCCAGTTTTGCTCATTTTCCTCGCCAAGGGCCAGAAAGTGAACGCTCAGATTTACATGAATATTTCTTCCGATTACTTAAAGAATCTGCAGAGGTCAAATAATAATTGAAATAAAATGAAGCTGATTTTTGCACTGAAATTAGTCCTGGAATCAGTCACAATTTGGATATGGAAAACTAATACATTTACTTAGTTTTGAGGCAGTAGCGGAAATTCTTACAATTCATACAGCAGGCCATTCGGCCCAACTTGACCATGCCGACCAAGATGCCCCACCTTGTTGTACGAGAATTTTCCAGAACAGTCTGTGACACATAGCTCTGTGGCTGGTAGCGTGATATTTAGAACCCACAGCGCTGCAGCCGACAGCTCGTTGTTTAAATTCCCACCCGTGAAGCCGACAGCGCTCTGTTTAAACCTTTGCGCGCCAAACCGGCAACGTTGTGTGTATTACCTTCACGTGCCAAGTCTATAGCGCTGTGTGTATTGGTTTGTGCGCCAAGTCTGTAACGCTGTGCATTGCTTTACACGCCGGTCTGTGGCTGATAGTACTTTGTAGGGGGGGGGGGGGAGGGGGGGAGAGAGAGAGGGGGGGAGAGAGAGAGGGGGAAGGGGAAGGGGAAGGGGAGATGGGAGATGGGGAGGGGAAGGGGGAGGGAGAGGGAAAGAGAGAGACATGTGCGGCTGTAAAACTGGACACCTCACATACCGAGACATGTATTGTTTTTGGCCTCTCTTGCTCATAAAGCTGTTTTGCAACTAAACAGATGAGTGAGCCTTTTTCAGTTCCACTAGTCAGATCCTTGCACATGTTCTCTTGTAACACATGTCCCATTTGGCCCGTATCTCTCTCATCCTTTCACATGCATGCACCTGTCCACACCTCTTGTAGATTGTGCTTGTGTCATAGAGTCATGCACCATGGACACAGGTCCTTTGGCCCAACTAGCCAAAGGTCCTTTGGCCCAACTAAAATTCTTAAGGGGTTGGACAGGCTAGATGCAGGAAGATTGTTCCCGATGTTGGGGAAGTCCAGAACAAGGGGTCACAGCTTAAGGATAAAGGGGAAATCCTTTAGGAATGAGATGAGAAAAACATTTTTCACACAGAGAGTGGTGAATCTGTGGAATTCTCTGCCACAGAAGGTAGTTGAGGCCAGTTCACTGGCTATATTTAAGAGGGAGTTAGATGTGGCCCTTGTGGCTAAAGGTATCAGGGGGTATGGAGAGAAGGCAGGTACAGGATACTGAGTTGGATGATCAGCCATGATCATATTGAATGACGGTGCAGGCTCGAAGGACCGAATGGCCTACTCCTGCACCTATTTTCTATGTTTCTATGTTTCTATGTTAGCCCATGCCGACCAACATGCCCCATCTAGATCAGGTCTTTGCTCCGGATCTGACCGGGTCAGGACCTTTTACTCACCTCCAGTTCCCACCCCTCTGCATTCAGTCTGACGAAGGGCCCCGACCAGAAACGTCACTCATCCCTGTTCTCCAGAGATGGCGCCTGACCCGCTGAGTTACACCAGGACTTTGTGTCTGTGCCCCATTTACACTAGTCCCACCTACCCACGTTCGGCCCATATCCATCTGAACCTAAGATAGACACAAAATTGCTGGAGTATCGCAGCGGGACAGGCAGCATCTTTGGAGAGAAGGAATGGGTGATGTTTCGGGTTGAGACCCTTCTTCAGACTGAGAGTCATGGTAGAGGGATACACAGAGATAAGGAGGTGTAAAGTGTGAAAATAAGATATCAAAGGGGATGGAGATCAAGGAAAATGTATAATGGATAATTGTTAGCAAGAAGAAGGTGACACCGAGGCATACAGAGTCAATCAGGAGGACAGTCAGACTGGTGGGAGAACTGGGAAGGGGAGGGGATGAAGAGAAAGGAAAAGCAAGGGCTATTTGATGTTAGAGAAGTCAATGTTCATACCGCTGGGCTGCAAAGCAAAATATGAGGTGCTGTTCCTCCAATTTGCACTGGGCCTCACTCTGACAGTGGAGGAGGCCCAGGACAGAAAGGTCAGTGTGGGGATGGGAGGGGGAGTTGAAGTGCTGAACAACCGGGAGATCAGGCAGGTTTAGCAGACTGAGCGGAGGAGCCTGTGCTTGGCCTCGCGTTTCTACACATTGCGCTGTCCATGTAGAGACAGGTTAAAGGTGCAGCTCATGTTCTGCACAGCAAGTTGAGTTGCAGCAGCTAGATACTCACACTCATCGTAGAAGCCATAGATGCGGTTGATGCTGGCACACTCGTGGTTTCCCCGCAAGAGAAAGAAGTTCTCTGGGTATTTAATCTTGTATGCGAGGAGGAGGCAAATGGTCTCTAGGGACTGCTTCCCTCGATCTACGTAATCGCCCAAGAACAAGTAGTTTGCTTCCGGTGGAAAGCCTCCATATTCAAACAACCTCAGGAGATCAGTGTATTGTCCATGAATGTCACCTGCGGAAATAGAAGAGAAAATAAAATATTTACTCTTTACATATAATAGCTTTATGGAATTAATCTTCCCGATCTTGAATTTTAGTTTAGTTTAGAGATACAGTGCGGAAACAGGCCCTTCGGCCCACCGAGTCCGCACCGATCCCTGCACACTAACACTATCCCACACGCACTGGGAGCAATTTACACTTACACCAAGCCAATTAATCTACAAACCTGTACGTCTTTGGAGTGAGGGAGGAAACCGAAGATCTCGGAGAAAACCCACGCAGGTCACGGGGAGAACGTACAAACTCAGTACAGACAGCACCCGTAGTCAAGATGGAACCCGGTTCTCCGGCGCTGCAAGCGCTGTAAGGCAGCGACTCTACCCGTAGATTCACCGCGTTAAATTGTCAGAGTCAGGGTTAAAGAGCAGAGACACAGGGATGTTTGAGCCATCATTTTCATGAGATCATGTCAGCTCATCACGTTTCCCAGCCCACGCCTGTGGCCTGAGCGCTGAGAAAGATCCTGTCCCTCCGCTCCCCGCCAGCTATGCATTCCAGGACACAACCACATCTGGGTAAAAAAGACACTTCCAATTGTAAATTGTCCCTAGTGCGTAGGACAAAACTAGTGAACGGGTGATCACGGGTCGGCGTGGACTCGGTGAGCCGAAGGGCCCGTTTCCATGCTGTAGCATGGTCATATGTAACACCTTACAGCATGGTTTGTAACATGCTGTAACATGCTGTAAGAAGGTATTTTCTAAACAACAAAAAACTTTATCTACCAATGCTACCATCCTATGGGATGTGTCCACCAATTTATTCTGGTCCTTGGTACCATTTGGAGCTTTAACATTCACCGTGTATATCCTAGTTTATTCGTCTTTAGACTTTAGTGATACAGGACGGAAACAGGCCCTTCGGCCCACCGAGTCTGTGCCGACCAGCAATCACCTAGTACACTAACCTACACACACTAGAGACAATTTACAACTTACAGAAGCCAATTAACCTACAAACCTGCACCACTTCGGAACGGGGGGGGGGGTGAAACCGGAGCACCCGGAGTAAACCCCCGCAGGTCACAGGGAGAACGTACAAACTCCGTGCAGACAGCACGGAACCAGGATCGAACCCGGGTCCCTTGTGCTGCCCCAAACTTCTCAGAACTCAAACTCTGTGACTTATTGCACACAAGTGCATCATGCTATATTTTTCTGACTTGAATTCTTCTGCCATGTCTCTGCCTTCTTCGGGACTTCTCTTCCTTCAATCCAGGACATTGCGTGCAAACGTTGCTTGTCCAAGGCCAACAGCATTATACAAGACCCCACAAGATGGCGGCGCTGGCTTAACAGCTGCGGCCCACCTGCAGTCCGTCTGTTTTTTTTTCTTTCGTTTTGTTCATTGTCATGTTTTAGTTAATTTTGTTTTATTAAGTTGTGTATGTGTGTGGGTGGGGTGGGAGAAACATGTTTTGGTCTCTTCCTTCGGGGGATGCGACTTTCTTCGGTCGTATTCCCCGTCTCCGTCTGCGCCGAGGCCTAATGGCGGAGCGGGCGGCACCGAAGCTGTAGCGGCAACAGCAGCAGCAGCGGAGACCAGACTCGGCACCGAAGCTGTAGCGGCGGCAGCAGCAGCACCGGAGACCTGACTCGGCACCGAAGCTGTGGCGGCGGCAGCAGCAGCAGCGGAGACCCGGCTCGGCCCTGGAGCTGTGGCGGCGGCAGCAGCAGCAACGGAGACCTGACTCGGCCCCGAAGGTGTAGCGGCGGCAGCAGCAGCAGCGGAGACCTGACTCGGCCCTGGAGCTGTAGCAGCAACAGCAGCAGCAGCGGAGACCTGACTCGGCCCCGAAGGTGTAGCGGCGGCAGCAGCAACAGCGGAGACCCGGCTCGGCACAGAAGCTGTGGCGGCGGCAGCAGCAGCAGCGGCGGAGACCCGACTCGGCCCTGGAGACCCGACTCGGCCCTCAAAAAGGCTGGCAGTATCATGAAAGACCCACACCATCCTGGCCACACACTCATCTCCCTGCTACCTTCAGGTAGAAGGTACAGGAGCCTGAAGACTGCAACAACCAGGTTCAGGAATAGTTACTTCCCCTCAGCCATCAGGCTATTAAACCTGGCTCGGACAAAACTCTGATTATTACCAACCACTTTCTGTTATTTGCACTATCAGTTTATTTATTCATGTGTGTATATATTTACCAATATGGACACATTTATCTGTTTTGTAGTAAATGCCTACTATTTTCTGTGTGCTTAAGCAAAGCAAGAATTTCATTGTCCTATACAGGGACACATGACAATAAACTAACTTGAACTTGAACTTGAACTTGAGTTGTGGCGGAGGCAGCAACCACCCGCGGAGTTTGAACCGTCGCCTCGGCACAGAGGGAGAACAAAGGGGGAAGAGACAGAGACTTTAAGATTTTGCCTTCCACCACAGTGAGGAGGTGTTTGGTGAACTCACTGTGGTGGATGTTAAATTTGTGTTGATGTGTGTTTTTGCCATTTTTTTAATTATATGTATGACTGCAGGGAAACAAAATTTCGTTCAGACCGAAAGGTCTGAATGACAATAAAACGAATCTAATCTAATCTAATCTAATCTAACACATCTCCATCATGGATTGTTCACTCTGCTGCCCTCGGGCAAAAGGTATCGTAGTATAAGGAGCAGAACGGCCAGGTTTTGCAACAGCTTCTTCCCCCGAGCCATCAGACTCTTGAATTCCATATAATGTGCCGCCACTATTATCTATTTTATCTTTTTATCTATTTTATCTTTTTAACCATTTTATCTTTTTATCCATTTTATCCTTTTGTTATTTTATGTTGCACGGTGAGCCAGATGCAACAAAAGTTCGTTCAGACTTGCATTTGTTGGTGTATTTTTGAATGACAATAAAGTCTTTGATTGATTGATTCTTATCCACTCATCAATATTGTTCTGTTGCCAAAGGGTAGCCTCCTCACTGTCCAAAACACCACCATTGTTCATGGCCTTCTCCTGCATTCGCATGCAAGGGGCTTACACCAATGCATGCAGTACATCGCTGGTCACCAGCTTCCAATCGCTAAAACAACCCTCGCCACTCCGCTCCCAACACCAATCCAATGTTACCAGTCCCACTGGATTCCATCAGCTCTCCCTTCCTTACCCGAGGGAGAGGTTGAGCAGGCCAGGACATTATTCTTTGGAGAGCAGGAGGATGAGGGGGTGATCTTATAGAGGTTAGGTTTAGTTTAGAGACACAGCGTGGAAACAGCCCACAGAGTCCGCACCGACCAGCGATCCCCGCACACTAAAACTACCCTACACACACGAGGGACAATTTACACTTACACCAAGCCAATTAACCTACAAACCTGCACGTCTTTGGAGTGTGGGCGGAAACCGAAGATCTCGGAGAAAACCCACGCAGGTCACGGGGAGAACGTACAAACTCCACACAGGCAGCACCCATAGTCGGGATGGAACCTGGGTCTCCGGAGCTGCAAGCGCTGTAATGCCCCTGTCCCACTTAGGAAACCTGAACGGAAACCTCTGGAGACTTTGCGCCCCACCCAAGGTTTCTGTGCGGTTCCCGGAGGTTGCAGGTAGTGGAAGCAGGTAGGGAGACTGACAAAAACTTCCGGGAACCGCACGGAAACCTTGGGTGGGGCGCAAAGTCTCCAGAGGTTTCCGTTCAGGTTTCCTAAGTGGGACAGGGGCTTTAGCAGCAACTCTGCTGCTGCGCCACCGTGACCGCCCAAGGTGTACAAGATCATGAAAGGAATAAATTGTGTAAATGCACAGTCTTTTGCCCAGAGTAGGGGAATGGAGAGCCAGGGGACATATGTTTAAGGGGGGAAAGATTTAATAGGAACCCAAGGGTAACTTTTTTTTCCACACAAAGGGTGGTGGGTGTATGGAACAGGCTGCTGGAGGAGGCAGACATTTGGACAGTTACATGGATGGGGGAAATTAGTCGGTGTGGGCAAGTTGGGCCGAAGGGCCTGTTCCCACATAGTATGACTCTATGACTATGTCCTGTATCCACCTAGGGCTTGCGAACCCTCGCCCCTCCCCTCTCCTCCTTATATTGGCTACTTCCCCACAACCCCTTCAGTCAAGATGAAGGGTCTTGACCCAAAACGTTGACTCTTATTTCCCTCCACTGGCGTTGCCTGATCTGCCCAGTTCTCTCTCCCCCCTTATCTTTTCGAGTAGATTTTCACATGGAACCATGTCAAAAGCCTCACTTGAGTGCAGGGTAGCTCAACAGAGCAAAGACAACTATCTCCTTGATCAGTCTGAAGGAGGGTCTCGACCCGAAACGTCACCTATTCCTTCGCTCCATAGATGCTGCCTCACCCGCTGAGTTTCTCCAGCATTTAGTGTCTACCTTCGATTTTTCCAGCATCTGCAGTTCTTTCTTGGACTCATTGACAAATTTAATAAACTAGAGAGAAAGCGAATTCCCTTGAAGCCCTCCCTGTAAATTCTTGCTTCTCCAGTGCCAATTCACCTGATCCGCAGATTTTTTTGGAATAATGTGCTGACCATTGTTATTGGACTCACCAGCTTGTAATTATCCGCCTTGTGCCTGCTGCCCTTCTTGAATATTGTAGTGCTACGTCGAACCCCCCCCGCCCCCCCCCAGAACCAGAGGCACAAAACGCACCGGCGGCCGTACAACCCGACCAAACCGTGTACGGAAGTCGGCCGACCGAGGGGCTGGCGGAGGCACAGATGGAGGGATAGGTTGAGGGACAGGCGGAGGGAGCCACGAAGGGGGGCCACCTCGTGGCTGAGGAGGGTCAATGTCCAAATGTGCCGGCTTTAACCAGACAATCGACACGGCCTCCGGCCGGCCCCCCGTGTCCAACACAAAGGTCGTCTGTCGGGGTCACCAATGTAGCGATACGTCGATCCCGAAATGAAGGCGCGGAGCCAGGTGCTTCGGGAGGTGTTTTTAATAGCGGTCTTTCTCCTTACCAGACGAGTCTGCTACAGGAAAATGGCACCTAAACCCTTGCCTTTTATCCCCCTAACTAAGGGCCGCATCCGGACTCATCCATCCCTGTGCCGAGGGGTTTGATAGTGGGAGTGGCCCGACCCTTGGGAGCCGCCACAGTATCTTGAATAAAGGCCTCACGTTCATTGGTAACCCAGTCATCCTGCACCTCTTTAGTGGCCAGAGAAAATGTGATCATTTCAACCAGAGAGCAGTGCTGAACTACTATCTACCTCTGTGATGTTCCTCGGACTATCCTTGACCGGACTTTGCTGGCTTTTACCTTGCGCTGAACGTTATTCCCTTATCATGTATCTACACACTGTAAACGGGTCGATTGTAATCGTGTATTGTCTTTCCGCTGACTGGTTAGCACACAACAAAAGCTTTTCACTGTACCTCGGTACAAGTGACAATAAACTAAACTGAACTTCTGTCAGAGTCTCCGAAATCCTCTCACTTCCCTACCATAGCAGCACCCGAGGATTCCTCCACCTTTTAAGCCATCCACGACATCTCATCCATCTTTCCATCTAATCTCATTCTCCAACGTGAATACAGACGGGAAGAATTTTGTTTAAGACCCCACCAATTAAGTTTAGTTTATTGTCACGCGTACAGAGGTCCAGTGAAAAGCTTTTTTGTTGCGTGCTATCCAGTCAGCGGAAAAACGACACAGGATTACAATCAAGCAGTCCACAGTGTACAGATATAGGAAAAAGGGAATGACGTTTCATGCAAGATAAAGTCCAGTAAAGTCCTATTGAAGATAGTCCGAGGGTCTCCAATGAGGGAGAGTGTAGGTCAGGACCGCTCTCTAGTTGGAGAGAAGATGGTTCAGTTATCCTCCATTATCCTCCATGCACAGAGTGAACATTCATTTTCTAATGGGCCATATCTTTTCCTTGATCTTAACATACTTCATATTAAAATAAAAGCTTTAAGATTTTCCTTCAAACTCCCTGCCAGTGTTATTTTATAGAACGTAACACATAGAACAGCTCAGGAACAGGCCCTTTGGCCCACAATGTTTGTGCCCAATATGATGTCGTCAAATTGATCTCATCTGCCTGTACCTGATCCATATCCCTCTATTCCATGCACTTCCATGTGCCTGTCTAAAAGCATTTTAAATACCATTGTCGTATCTGCTTCCACCACCAGCACCCCTGGCAATGCGTTCCAAGCCCCTGCCACTCTCTGTATTAAAAAAAAAATCACGTCTCGATTAAACGTTACCTTAAAGCTATAAAAGCCCTGTCCCACTGTACGAGTTCATTCAAGAGCTCTTCCGAGTTAAAAAAAAAGAATCAAACTCGTGGTAAGCACATAGAATGAACGTAGCGGGTACGTCTGAGCTTGGGACGTCTCTTAGTGGCTCGTAACGTTAACGGCAGGTACTCGGGAAACGCGGTAAGCTCGGGAAGACTCGTGAAGATGTTTCAACATGTTGAAAAATGTCCACGAGGGCCCCGAGTTCCTACGAGCGGCCATTACCGTAAATCTCTAAGTTCAAATCAGGGCAAACTCGGGAGAACTCTTGAATGACCTCGTACAATGGGACAGGGATTTAAAGCTATGCCCTCTAGTGCTGGACACTTCCACCCTGGGGAAAGGTTCTAACTGTCCACCTTATCTTTCCATGAACCTGTCCAAAGTTTAAATGCTGTTATGGTACTGCCTCAACTACCTCCCTGGCAGCTCGTTCCATACACCCACCACCATCTGTGTGGAATAAGTTGCCCCTCAGGTTCTTATTAAATCTTTCTCCTCTCACCTTGAATCCACAACCTCTGGTTCTCGATTCCCCACTCTGGTTAAAAGACCATCTATCCTATCTATTCCCCTCTAATACTTATACACCTTTGCAAGATCACTGCTCAGCCTCCTGCAAGGATTAAAGTCCTAGCCTGCCCAACCTCTCCCTGTAGCTTTAGTCCCTTAAGTCCTGGCAAGATCCTCGCAAATGGATATTGGGGCGGTAACAGTGGCGTAGCGGTGGAGTCTTACTGCGTTTACAGCGCCGGAGACCCGTGCTCAATCCAAACTACGGGTGCTGTCTGTACGGAGTTTGTACGTTTTCCCTGTAGCCGTGTGGGTTTTCTCCAAGATCTTCGGTTTCCTCCCACAATCCAATGACGGACAGGTTTGTAGGTTCATTGGCTTGGTATAAATGTAAATTGTCCCTCGTGTGTGTAGGATAGTGTTACTGTGCGGGGATCGCTGGTCGATGCGGACTTGGTGGGCCGAAGGGCCTGTTTCCACACTGTATCTCTAAACTAAATCTTCTCTGCGCCCTTTCTAGCTTAACAACATCTTGCCTATAGCAGGGTGATTAAAAGTGAACACAAATGTGACCTCGCCAACGTCTTGTACAACTGTAACATAAAATCCCAACTTCTATACTCACAGCCCAACTTCTATACTCTATGCAGAACTGTATTCTATGCAGTGGCAGTCTTTGACACTGGCACTCCACACACTGTTGGCAAGGGTCGGAGCTTCACAAACATAGCTGACAGTAAATGAAGGCAGGAGAATGGGGTTGAGAGGGAAAGATAGATCAGCCATGATCGAATGGGGGAGCAGACTCGACGGGCCGAATGGCCTAATTCTGCTCCTATATCTGAGTGAACTCATATTTCTCATCTCATAGCAAACATGAACGTTAATCTTAAATTCAAGTAATATTACAGATGCTTTTTTTTCTGCTTTAAAAGTGATCCAGGGTTGTATAGACATTGTGTGCAGCAATAATAAATGGCAGTAAATGAAGCTCAATCATAATGTTTTGTGACCATTAGTCTGATTGCCAGATTAGCTCACAGCTGGCGGTTTTGTGCGGCCAGTTGCAGTTTACAACATCCTTGATTTTGCCAGGCACGTTAGAATGTAATTCTGCTCAGGATTACAAACGGTTGTCTGCTGTGACACTGTGGTGCACTGTAATATACATGTGGTGCATGTAATATTACAGTGCACCACAGTGTCACAGCAGACAGTCATTCGCTCTGCACGGATTGTTGTGGGACAGTGCGGTGCTCCACAAAGCCGTCTCTATAACTGGGAGGGTCTGCAAAATGAAATGTGTGGTTGGCTCACGGTAACCTTTATCCGAGCGAACTCTAAAGTAAGGGACAAAGGCCATCAAAATCGGCAGCTTGTGATCTCGGTACTGGTTCTGCTATCTCATCAAAGCATTTGCAGTTTATACCCACATGAGTGCTAAACTAAAGTGCCCACAAGATTTATACAGCCCTGGGTAACCTTTAAAGCAGACTAAAAAAAGCATCTGTAATATGAATCGAATTTAAGATTAAAACATTCATGTTTGGTGTTAGATGGGAAACATGTTCATCAGTGATAGGAGCAGAATTGGGCCATTCGGCCCATCAAGTCGGTTCCACCATTCAATTATTCGATCTGTATGGTCATGTCATAAGTGATAGGAGAAGAATTAGGCCATTCGGCCCATCAATTCTATTCCGCCATTCAATCATGGCTGATCTATCTCTCTCCTAACCCCATTCTCCTGCCTTCTCCCCATAACCCCTGACACCCGTACTAATCAAGAATCTATCTATCTCTGCCTTAAAAATATCCACTGACGGCCTCCAGAAGAATTCCACAGAATTATCACCCTCAGACTAAATAAATTCCTCCTCATCTCCTTCCTAAAGGAATTCCCTTTAATTCTGAGGCTGTGCCCTCTGGTCCTAGACTCTCCCACCAGTGGAAACGTCCTCTCCACATCCACTCTATCCAAGTATTTCACTATTCGCTATCTTTCCCTCACAACCCTATTCTCCTGCCTTCTCCCTGTAACCTTTGACACCCTTACTAATTAAGAATCTGTCAATCTCCGCTATAGAAATCCCAGTGATTTGGCCTCCACAGCCGTCTGTAGCAATAAATTCACCACCCTCTGGCTAAAGAAATTCCTCCTCATCTCCTTCCTAAAGGAACGTTCTTTTATTCTGAGGCCGTGCCTAGGCAATGGTTTTAATTGATAGATTTATGCCTCATATTTATTTTTGTCACTCTCCCGTAAATCATGAGCTCATTAATAAATATGGCACAGTTGAAAACATCTTATTAGCAATGACCCAGCATGACTTTGTCTTAATATTTACTTCAAAGACATGTAATGCATTTAGTCCATGTCAGAAATAATCCTGCCTCAACCTACAATGACATTCACACACATCGAGACAGAGCTCAGCTGGAAAACAGATCAAGGCATAGTCACTTTATTATTTTCTTCTTTTCATAAATTCATAAGTTCTTGGAGTAGAATTAGGCCATTCGGCCCATCAAGTCTACTCTGTCATTCATTCATGGCTGATCTATCTTTCCCTCCTAACCCCGTTCTCCTGCCTTCTCCCCATAGCCACTGACACCCGTAGTAATCGAGAATCTATCCATCCTTAAAAGCGCCTTCAAAATATCCATGGACTTGGCCTCCACAGCCGTCTGTGGTAATGAATTCCACAGATTCACCACCCCCTGACTAAAGACAATCCTCCTCATCTCCTTTCTATGGGTACGACCTTTTATTCTGAGGCTGTGACCTCTGGTCCTAGACTCTCCCACTAGTGGAAACATCCTCGCCACATTCGCTCTATCCCCATTTCTTTCACTAGGCCTTTCACTATTTGAAATTATTACTGTTCAACTACAGAAAATTATTACTGTATCCGGTTCCCTCAGTTTCTTCAACAGTGCACTTCAAGTTAGTCCGAAGAAGGGTCTCGACACGAAACGTCACCCATTCCTTCTCTCCAGAGATACTGCCTGTCCCGCTGAGTTACTCCAGCATTTTGTATCTATCTTCGGTCTAAACCAGCGACTGCAGTTCCTTCTTACTCACCTCAAGTTATCACTGCTTACGACTGGGGAAAGACCAGGGAGATAAGGTGTGTGTTAAAGTGGACTAGTTGATGAAGTGTGAGCTGGCCACACAACGGACTGGTTTTCAACCTTTATATTATGCCACGGGTGGGGGGGGGGGGGGGGACAGATGTTTGTAACTTGGACCAGTAACTGCAAATGTAGTTCAGTGTGTGTTTGTTTGCTTTGCTCAATAAATGGGCACACCTAGTATGCTGTGATCAACAGTGAGTGATTCAACCCGCTGCAATGTTTACACTGTAGGTGGAAACCCAGAACGGTTGCATGGTCGACCAATCTTATGAAACGTTGTAGGGGTCAGATTTCATATCGCAGGGGCGGCACAGCGGTAGAGTTGCTAATAAGGGTCAAAAGGTCAAAAGGTTTATTGTGTGCAGTTTTGGTCCCCTAATTTGAGGAAGGACATTCTTGCTATTGAGAGAGTGCAGCGTAGGTTTACAAGGTTAATTCCCGGGATGGCGGGACTGTCATATGCTGAGAGAATGGAGCAGCTGGGCTTGTACACTCTGGAGTTTAGGATGAGAGGGTATCTTATTGAAACATATAAGATTATTAAGGGTTTGGACACGCTAGAGGCAGGAAACATGTTCCCGATGTTGGGGGTCCAGAACCAGGGGGCACAGTTTAAGAAAAAGGGGTAAGCCATTTAGAACGGCAACGAGGAAACACTTTTTCTCACAGAGAGTTGTGAGTCTGTGGAATTCTCTGCCTCAGAGGGCGGTGGAGGCCGGTTCTCTGGATACTTTAAAGAGAGAGCTAGATAGGGCTCTTAAAGATTCAGGGGATATGGGGAGAAGGCAGGAACGGGGTACTGATTGTGGATGATCAGCCATGATTACATTGAATGGCGGTGCTGGCTCGAAGGGCCGAATGGCCAACTCCTGCACCTATTGTCTATTGTCTATAATACGGGACAGTTGGCAACCCTGGTGCCGAACACGATGCCGAATTAAACTAATCTCTTCTCCCTGCACGTGATCCCTACCCCTCCATACCCATGTGCCTATCTAAAATCCTCTTACATTCCACTCTCGTATCTGCCTCAACCACCACCCCTGGCCACACGTTCCAGACCCCCACCACCCTGTGTGTAACAAACCTGCCCCACATATCTCCTTTAAACTTTGCCCCTCTCACGGTAAAGCTCCGCCGGCTTGTCTTAGGCTTTTCCACACCGGGCCAAAGGTTCTGACTGTCTACCCTATCTGTCCCACTCGTGACTGGTGACATTTGCCAGCTCTTTTACTGATCAATACATTACTGGCTAATTCATTATTCCCGTCACCAAGATGGCAAAATTAAGTGCAGCTAAGGAAGACAAACGTGAGTTCAATCCTCCCAGCGCAGCAATGAATCAACTTTGGACTAAAAAGATGTTATCAGTAATGGTGACCATTACATTAGCAGACTGTTGCAAAAACCCATCTAGGTCACGTACTTCCATGGAAGGACATTTGCCAGGGCTGGCTTTAGTGGCTCCAAACCCACCTATGTGCCCTCTGAAATTATCTCGCAAGTCAATCAATTCAAGGGCTAATCAGGGATGTATAAACACTGGCTGCACCAGCAACAAATAAGACATTTATCCTGACAGAAATGCACGATCCGATCAAAGATCCCAGCGGCACAACAGTAGATTTGCAGCCTAACGGCGCCAGAGACCCGGATTCGATCCTCACTATGGGTGCTGTCTGTGTGGAGTTTGTACATTCCCCCTGTGTTTTGATTTAGTTTAGAGATACAGCGTGGAAACAGGCCCTTCGGTCCACTGAGTCAGTACTAACCAGTGATCCCCGCACATTAACACTATCCTACACACACACACGGGACAATTTACACTGATACCAAGGCAATTAACCTACAAACCTGAATGTCTTTGGAGTGTGGGAGGAAACTGAAGATCACGGAGAAAACCCACGCAGGTCACGGGGAGAAGGTACAAACTCTGTACAGACAGCACCCGTAGTCGGGATGGAACCCGGGTCTCTGGCGCTGTGAGGCAGCAACTCTACCGCTGCGACACCGTGCCGTCATTGTGACCGTGTGGGTTTTCTCCGGGTGCTCCGGTTTCCTCACACATTCCAAAGACGTGCAGGTTTGTAGGTTAATTGGCTTCTGTAAATCATCCCTCGTGCGTAGGAGAGAGCGAGTGTACAGGGTGAATGCTGGTCGACACGGACTCCGTGGGGCCGAAGGGCCTGTTTCCACACTGTATCTCTTAAAAAAACCCCGAAAAAAACTCAAAGTGAGTTAATGGATGCCACAGTTGAGAAAAATGAGAAGTGACCTGAATGAAACTTTCTTTATATCACATCAAGGTTACTTAACTTCAGATAGGCAAAGTGCTGGAGTAACTCAGCGGGTCAGGCAGCATCTCTGGACACTTTGTGTCTATCTCTGGTATAAATCAGCATCTTAACTTTCATCTGTGTCACACTTTGTATTAGGCGATGTAGTGGTAGAGTTGCGCCAGAGACCCGGGTTCCATCCTAACTACGGGCGCTGCCTGTACGGAGTTGGCACGTTCTCCCCGTGACCGGCATGGGTTTTTCCCCCGGGATCTCCGATTCCCTCTCACGCTCCAAAGATGTACAGGTTTGTAGGCTAATTGACTTGTTAAAATTACGAACTGTCCATAGAGTGTGTAGGACAGTGTTAGTGTGCGGGGATCGCTGGTCAGCGCGGACACGGTGGGCCGAAGGGCCTGTTTCCGCACTGTATCTGTCAAACTAAATTAAAACTAAAAGTTCCTTCTTAATATACACAAGGAACTGCAGATGCGGTTTTACCCAAAAAAAGACACAAAGTGCCGGAGTAGCTCAGCGGGTCAGGCAGCATCTCTGGCGAAGATGTATAGGTGACGAAACCATTAGATCGTGACCATTCTCCTATTTAAGGCTGCTTTAATTTAAAAACAGAACTGTCGATTTTAAAGCTGGATTCTGACCTCTTGTTCTGCCTGAACATCACTGCAGGAAATAAATACTTCTCTTATACCTCCGCAGCTAGTTTTGAAATCAGTTAAATATCTCCTGGCAAAATTAGCAATAACACCACCAGAAAAATTCTCTTTTGACTGCAAAAAGGCATTGCATGTATCTATGCAGCACAAGGCAATAGATATGGCCACAACATTTTTCAATGAAGAGTATACTTGAAGGGGCTGCACGGTGGCGCAGTGGGTAGAGCAGCTGTCACACAGCGCCAGAGATCTGGGTTCGATCCCCACGAAGGCGGCTGTCTGTACGGAGATTGTACGTTCTCCCTGTGACCGCATGGGGTTTTCTCCGGCTGCTCCAGTTTCCTCCCACACTCCAAAGACCTGCCGATCTGTAGGTTAATTGGAAATACTGTAAATTCAAGTTTCAAGTTCCCATTTATTGTGACAGGCACCAATTAAGATACAGTGATATTTGAGTTACCGTACAGCCATACAAGTAAAAAGAACACAATACACGATAGAGTTTAACATAAACATCCACCACAGTGGAATCAACTGTGATGGAAGGCGATAAACTTCAGTCATTCTTCCTCCTTTGTTCACCTGTGGTCGGGGCCTTAAACCCTCCGCAGTCGCCGCTACGGACGGCCCGATGTACAGGCCCTCTCGTCGGGATGATCAAAACTCCGACGTCGGGATGGATCCGAGTTTCCAAATCAGCTGCCTCTGACGACCGAACTCGACTTCACGATGTTAAAGACCACGGGCCAGCGGTCGGTGCACTTCTTCTGGCGATCCCCGGCAAGGGATCCCGGGCACCGCGATGGTGAGTCCGCGCCGTGCCCGTGGCTAGAAGCTCAAAAGCACGCTGCAGTCAGCTCCAACACTGGCGATCCCCGGCAAAGGATCCCAAGCTCCGCGATGGTAAGCATGCACCGGGCCTGCTGCTGAAGCTCTGGGCCGGTCTCCAGTCTGGAAAGGCCACACCAATCCAAGGTGTTAGGCCGCGAGGGGAGCGAAGATACGGCAAGGAGAAAAGTCGCAACTCCGTCGACGTAAGTGACTGAAAATGGTTTCCGCCTATTTCCCCCCCCCTCACTCCCCACCTAAAACATACCGAGACACATTAAATCATACATTTAGACACACTAAAAATAACAAAAAAAGTCGAAATGACAGGCTGCATCTCGCGGCACCACCCGATGACTTGAATTGCCCCGAGAGTGTAAGATTCAGAGGAGGGATGACACAGAATTGGTGCGAACGGGTGACTGACGGTCAGCATGGACTCGATGGGCCAAACGACCCGTTTGCACACTATGTCTCCAAACTAAGCTAAACTAAAACTATAGGAAAGAACTGCAGATGCTGGTTTAAATCAAAGTTAGACACAAAATGCTGGAGTAACTTCAGCGGGACAGGCAGCATCTCTGGAGAGAAGGAATGGGTGACGTTTCTGGTCGAGACTGAAGAAGGGTCTCGACCCAAAACGTCACCCATTCCATCTCTCCAGAGATGCTGCCTGTCCCACTGAAGTTACTCCAGCATTTTGTGTCTAACTTCGAACTAAAAGTATACTTTTGGCCAGGATAATTTCCTGATATTCTTTTATATACTGCTTTGGGATTATATACATGCACTTGAATAAGTTAACCTCAGTACCTAATGTTTAAGAAAGGACTGCAGATGTTGGAAAAATCAAAGGTACACAAAAATGCTGGAGAAACTCAGCGGGTGAGGCAACATCTATGGAGAGAAGGAATAGGCGACATTTTGGGTCGTCGCCTATTCCTTCTCTCCATAGATGCTGCCACACCCGCTGAGTTTCTCCAGCATTTTTGTCTGCCTTCTGTACCTAACATGTTCGGTGTGGCAGAAAAGGCCAATATTTATCACCCAACTGTTACTGCCACTGTCGTGGTCTCCTGTGGTGCCATCTTAAACTACAGTGCATGTGGTACTGCACTGATTCAGAATCGTACCAGAACAAGTAATAATCCAGATAGAGATCTATATCACATGCATTACTATATCCCCCCACACACCCCCCCCCCCGCCTCATTTACTTCTGCAGCCATGTGGCTTTTCACTTATTTATATTTTGTATGTTTTTCATATTTCCTCATGAGATAGGAGGCAGCCATTTTGACCAGAGTCTAAAGGGTCTGTCCCACTTTCACGACCTAATTCACAACCGTTTTTACTCGTGGACATTTTTCATCATGTTGAAAAAATGCCCCGACCTACTTGATGTCACGAGTACCTACGGCTAGCATCACGACCTACCTACCTACCTCGTGACGACCATGCTGCGAGTATGAGTCAAGGGCAAACACGGCAGAGGTCGTGAAAGTGGGACAGGCCCTTGAGGCAGGCTCTTCTAGCAATCCACCAGCATCAGCAAAGATAGCGGAGTCAGGGGATATGGGGAGAAGGCAGGAACGGGGTACTGATTGGGGATGATCAGCCATGATCACATTGAATGGTGGTGCTGGCTCAAAGGGCCAAATGGCCTACTCCTGCACCTATTGTCTATTACCACTCCATTACTTATTTAGACTTTATAGATACAGTGTGGAAATAGGCCCTTCAGCCCACAGAGTCTGCACTAACCAGCCCAATCACCCCGTACACTAGCACTATCCTACACTAGAATAATAGGTGCAGGAGTAGGCCATTCGGCCCTTCGAGCCAGCACCGCCATTCAATATGATCATGGCTGATCGTCTAAAATTAGTACCCCGTTCCTGCTTTATCCCCATATCCCTTGATTCCTTTAGCCCTAAGAGCTAAATCTAACTCCCTCTTGAAAACATCCAGTGAATCGACCTCCACTGCCTTCTGTGGAAGAGAATTCCACAGATTCACAACTCTCTGGGTGAATAAGTTTTTCCTCAGCTCAGTCCTAAATGGCCGACCCCTTATTCTTAGGGACACTTACAATTTACACAAATCAATTAACCGACAATTTACACAAATCAATTAAGTCTAGACTTAAAACTTATTTTTACTCACAAGCGTTTCTTGAGGTCCTCTGAGGGGGCGCTATATGTATGTATTTATGTATGTATTGTTAGATCTATGTACCACTGTATGTAGCACGTTAGTACCTGCACTGATGTAAAGCACTTTGGTCAACGAGAGTTGTTTTTAAATGTGCTATAGAAATAAAATTGACTTGACTTGAATGTCTGTGCCAAACACGGTCAAGATAAAATAGTCCCAAAAGGACACAAAGTGCTGGAGTAACTCAGCGGGACAGGCAGCATCTCTGGAGAACGTGGACAGATGATGTTTTGGGTCGGGACCTTTCTTCAGACTGGGTCCTCGTCTGAAAAATCACCAATCCATGTTCTGCAGAGATGAGCCGAAAGAAGGATCTGGAGCTGAAACATCACCTATCCATGTTCTCCACAGATGCTGCCTGACCCGCTCACTTACTCCAGCACTCTGTGAAACGTCACCTATCCATGTTCTCCACAGATGCTGCCTGACCCGCTGAGTTACTCCAGCACTCTGTGAAACGTCACCTATCCATGTTCTCCACAGATGCTGCCTGACCCGTTGAGTTACTCCAGCACTTTGTCTCCTTTTGTGTAAACCTGCATCTGCAGCTCCTCGTTTCTCCTCCATACAATAGCCTCATCTACCTGCACATGGTCCATAGGCTTCACATCCATGCAAAGCAAGTCCACCCCATTCCCCCAGAACCTTTACCACTGGTTGAACTCACCAGCTTGCTCACACTCCTCCTGTACTATTCGAATAAAAAACATCACGTTTGCTGACCAAATAGACAGTAGACGATAGTTGCAGGGGTAGGCCATTCAGCCCTTCGAGCCAGCACCGCCATTCACTATGATCATGGCTGATCATCCACAATCAGTACCCCGTTGCTGCCTTCTCCCCATATCCCCCATGACTCCGCTATCTTTAAGAGCACTATCTAACTCTCTCTTCCTCCAATCCAGTGAATTGGCCTCCACTGCTTTGGGCATGGAGAGAATATTCATCATTTCTTTCGACGGCCTGAATTTCTTTCCTTGAAGACAAACTGTAAATCGGATACATTTTTACGGGCAATCTTTTGATTGAGATTTCCATTAAACGATACAAGCTTTTTCTAGCAGCATATGACCTCTATAAACTCTCAGCTGCCACGAGATAGGATTATAACTTGTGACAGTAGTTCAACGATTTAGGCCTCTAGATTACTGACTCGACTAACAACGGTGCCACTGTACCAACTAAACTGAACAGAAATACATACTGATTCAACTTTGCAGCATTGAAATTACACTATATTTAGCTAATAAAACTTATAAATACAACCATTTTATTACTTAAAATATATTACCTCTGTTAAATTGGCATTTGACATCGTAAGGTCATAAGGCCATTCGGCCCATCGAGTCAGCTCTGTCATTCGATCAAGACTGATCTATTTTACCATCTCAACCCCATATTCCCACCTTCCCCCTATAACCTTTGACGTCCTTCCTAATCTAGAACCTATTAATCTCATCTTTAAAAATACCCAATGCCGGCCTCCACAGCCCTCTGTGGCAATGAATTCTGCAGATTCACCACCCTCTGGTGAAAGAAATTCCTCCTCATCTCCATAGGAAAGGTACGTCCTTTTATTCTGAGGCTGTGCCCTCTGGGCCGAGACTCTCCCACCAGTGGAAACATCCTCTCCACGTCCACCCGATCCAGGCCTTTCATTATAGTCAGTTACAATGAGGTACCCGCTCATCCTTCTAAACTGCAGCGAGTACAGGCCCAGTGCCGTCAAACGCTCCTCATATATTAACCCAATGCAATGCAGTGGACAATATCTTGCAGATTCGATGGCTTGTGACTTGAATGTAATGGTGTATGCAGATTCCTGATGCTCTTCTCCGTCTAGGTTGCTGAGTTAGAACAGTGAATTATGTTTTCATTAAGATCATGGGATTATTCTAGTGACCACCAGGGGCGCTGGGGAGATGGCAGCCCTGCCGGCAGTCTGTTAGTTTTTTTCATCTTTTGTTATTTTTAGTGTTTGTTTAAAGTATGATTTAATGTACTTTGGTTTGTTTTATGTGGGGGGAGGGGAGAGGGGAGGATCGGGGGAAACTTCCCGGATATGTGATCAATTTTCGGATCACATTCTCTGGGCTCTGCGGCCTACCATCGCTGGAGCTGGGAGCTGCCTTGGACTGGCGTGAGCCCCACCGCAGCCTGTGATCGCTCCCACCGCAGCCTGTGGACTTACCATCAAGGGCTCGCTGTGTCGGGAGAGGCTAGTCGGGAGCTCCAACGCCGTAGAAGGTTCAACCAGCCCCGACGCAAGGTTTGATCGCCCGGTGCGGGGGAGCTGACATCGCCCGATGCGGGAGCTGAACGCCTCGACATGGAGGGCCCGAACGCCACCGGCTACGGGAGTCAAGATCGTCCCGCCAACGGAGGGATCGAGGCCCCCGACCAAGGAAGAACACAAGGGAAGGACTTGAACTTTATTTTTACCTTCCATCACAGTGAGGAATGTGTAGGAGTCACTGTGGTGGATGTTTATATTAAAATGTGTTTTTGAGTCTGCTGCTTTTAATTGTATGACTGACCTGGCCAATGAAATTCCTCGTATGTTGCAAAACATACTTGCCGAATAAAGTGTGATTCTGATTCTGATTCTGAAGGGATTATTCATGTGAGGAGAATGAACTACCAACGTTGACAGTTCAGCATCTGGCCCAGCACACACTGGTATCTGGGCTGCCAGTGGGGCGTGAAAACACAGCTAAAAGTAGGACCACCAGCAGGCTCTGCATCTGGAGCCGAGGTCAGAATCAATCTCAAACAGGCACGCTGAAACACCCTGGCTTCTGTTTCTTGTTCCCTTTCAACTGGAACTTTTCTTGGATTAATCGTAATCCATGTAGAAAATGAAATAAAAGTCTATTTGGATATCAAACGCCAAATAGAAAACTGAAAGTGCACACCGCCAGACTCAGGAACAGCTTCAGCTATCAGGCTTCTGAACGGTCCTTCCATAAGCTCTTCACTTCTACTCCATTGCGGACATTGGACTTTGTCTGTGGAACTGGTGCGTTGCAATGCTGAGAACGGCATTCTGCACTCTGTATCTTCCCCTTTGCTCCACCTAGTGTACTTTAGTTTGACTTTGATCGTATTTACGCGCAGTATTATCCTTGACGGCAATAAGACACTAAAAGCTGGAGTAACTCAGCGGGTCAGGCAGCGTCTCTGGAGAAAACGGAATAGGTGATGTTTTGGGTCGAGACCCTTCTTTAGAGTGTCAGGGGAGATGAAAACTACAGGTATGAAACGTCACCTATTCCTTTTTTCCACAGATGCTGCTGACCCGCTGAGTTACTCTGGCATTTTGTGGCTGTCTCCAGTGTAAATCAGCATCTGGTGGGTTGGATCCAGGTGTGCTGGCATCCATAGCAGCCACATCTAATGGTCCAGAAAATCTGCTATCCCAGCACCAGAGGGCCAATGGTTCTGCTTTACGAGAGGTATAATGTGATCGGTAATAGTTTCCCATTTATATGCCTGTCTAAAACCGAGCTTCAGAGAATTCATTAACTCAGAGATCAAAGCCATCTTCTCTGCAATGCCGACCTCAGCACATTCTCTGCTCCGTCTCTTCCAAGCTGAAACAAACTGTTCACAGCCGCTAATTGCTTTGACCCGGAGTCCTGTGCATCATTAAAAGCCGATTATTTTCCCCTCAGCCACGGCCATTTCCACATCTTGCCCCCACCCCCGCACTGCACCTGTCTCCAAAACACCTTCCCCAGCTTCGAGAAGGCACCGACCATCAATTTGGATTTGTGCAAAACCCCATGAACAGAAATCTCTTCCCCCTTGTATGAGGAGGTTAAGCGTTCATCCATTTTAAACCCCAGCCCTATGGGAAGCACTTAATCCCCTCACTCACACACTTGGCCTTGCTTCAAACTCACTTGTTCTAACTCGTACATTTGATCCCAATCACCCATCCATCTGCCCCATTATTTGTGATGGTTTTTTAGTTTAGTTTTAGAGATACGGCATGGAAACAGGCCCTTCGGCCTACAGAGTCCACGCTGACCATCGATCCCCACGCACCAACACTATCTACACACTCTTTTGGACAATGTATGCCAAACCAATTAAGCTACAAACCTGCACGTCTTTGGAGTGTGGGAGGAAACCGAAGGTCTCGGAGAAAACCCACGCAGGTCACGAGGAGAACGTACAAACTCCGTACCGACGGCACCCGAAGTCAGGATTGAACCTGGGACTGCCGCTGTGAGGCAGCAACTCGACCGCTGCGCCCCCATGCTGCCTTAAAACATGCCTATAAATCATGTAGAGTTATACAGCATGGATGCAGGCCCTTAGGCCCAACTTGCCCACCATGCCCTGTCTACACTAGTCCCTCCAATTCATTATTGTGCATGGGCCTGTCCAAGTGTCTTTTCATGTTTTATTTGAACTTTGACAGAGGTGCAGTTCAGACAGAGGTGACACACATGACAGAGGTGCAGCTCACATTATACACAGTAAACTAAGTCATAGTAGCTAAATACTCAAATACAAACCATAGACACGATCGATATGTCAAATACTCAGAGTGATTCAGTGAGGAAACAGGCCCTTCGGCCCAACGTGCCCACACCGCCCAACATGTCCCAGCTACACTAGTCCCACCTGCCTGCATTTGGTCCATATCCCTCCAAACCTGTCATATCAATGTACCTGTCTAACTGTTTCTTAAACGATGGGATAGTCCCAGCCTCAACTACCTCCTCCGGCAGCTCATTCCATACACCCACCATCTTTTATGTGAAAATATTACCCTTCAGATTCCTATTAAATCTTTTCCCCTTCACCTTAAACCGATGTCCTCTGGTCCTCGATTCACCTACTCTGGGCAAGAGTCTGTGCATCTACCTGATCTATTCCATGACTTAAACACTTTTATACTTGAGGATGAAAGGGTTCAAGTGTGAGGAGGGGAGATTTGACAGTAGATTTAGGAGGCATGATTTTATCCCTCTGCCCAGACACAGATTGGTGGATGCCTGCAACATGGTGCTTGGGGCAGGTTGATATGATAGCAATGTTGATGAAGCATTTAGACAGGCACATAAACAGCAGAGAATAGGGATATAGACCACGTGCAGGCTGGTGTACAGCTTAAACTGGTATTGTGGTTGGCACAGATGGTGTAGGAAGGAACTGCAGATGCTGGTTTAAACCAAAGATAGACACTCAGCGGGACAGGCAGGCATCTCTGGAGAGAAGGGCTAGGCGACGTTTCAGGTCGAGACCCTTCTTCAGACTGCTCTTGTGCTCTCTTGTTCCAAGTTAATCTCCAAGAGAAATGATTTAATTCCTTGAACTTAAATTCCCCGGCTGCCTGCGAGATTCCAGGCGTGTTATTTTGTGTACGGTTTTGGTCACAATGTGCTACTTGTCATCACAATGTGACACTAATCTCTGCACCCGGAAAGCTGTAGCAAGTAAGACGTTCATTGTTCTGGTTCACATCCAATGCATGTGACACGTAAACACTCGTGATGCCTCCTTCTATGCCAGCATATAGGTCCTTCTGCTGTTGTACAGAGCCCTAGTGAGACCACACCTGGAGTATCGTGTGCAGTTTTGGTCCCCTAATTTGAGGAAGAACATTCTTGCTATTGAGGGAGTGCAGCATAGGTTTACAAGGTTAATTCCCGGGATGGCGAGACTGTCATATGCTGAGAGAATGGAGCGGCTGGGCTTGTACACTCTGGTTTAGAAGGATGAGAGGCTATCTCATTGAAACAAATAAGATTGTTAAGGGTTTGGACACGCTAGAGGCAGGAAACATGTTCCCGATGTTGGGGGAGTCCAGAACCAGGGGCCACAGTTTAAGAATAAGGGGTAAGCCATTTAGAACGGAGGTGAGGAAACACTTTTTCTCAGAGTTGTGAGTGTGGAATTATCTGCCTCAGAGTGCAGAGGAGGCAGGTTCTCTGGATGCTTTCAAGAGAGAGCTAGATAGGGCTCTTAAAAATAGCAGAGTCAGGGGATATGGGGAGAAGGGGTACTGATTGGGGATGATCAGCCATGATCAGATTGAATGGCGGTTCTGGCTCGAAGGGCCGAATGCCCTACTCCTGCACCAATTGTCTATTGTCTATTGCAACAGTTCCTAAAGGAGACCATAGAGGAGTACACGTGTGTAGGAAGGAACTGCAGATGCTGGTTTGAACCGAAGATAGACGCAAAAAGCTGGAGTAACTCAGCGGGACAGGCAGCATCTCTGGAGAGAAGGAATAGGTGACGTTTCGGGTCGAGACCTTTTTCCAGAGTCTGAAGAAGGGTCTCAAGCCGAATCTTCATCTATTCCTTTTCTCCAGAGATGCTGTCTGACCCGCTGAGTTACTCCAGCTTTTTGTGTCTATATAAGTACGTATTGTCTAATTGCCGGGGTGGGAGATTGCAACCTTCACCTGGCCCACCCTGTTTCGACTAATGCAATCAACCCGACGTGTACAAACAAATCGATGTAGTTTTTCATGCCACTTGATCTGCAACTTTAGGCTGTGCACGCCATACGCAAGAAGAAGAAGTCTAATTGCCGTGATATATCCCAGTCTCAGCAACCTTTCCATCTCTACACTGCTCTCCTCATCTTTAGACCTGCTGGATTGTTAGGCTATTACTCACTTTCATCCATACAGAATACATATTCAAGGTTAATAGTGCTGTCCTCTTGTGCAAACAAAAAAAACACCTCACAATTAAATATGCTCCACTTACCTGCACCAATAATGAAGAAGTCCCACGACATCCCAGGTAAACCAGCCTTCTCGACTGACATTCATCCCAGTCCATGCCCCCTCCCACCTACAGCCCTCCCTCTGGCTTTATGTTTCAATTCAATCTTCTCCTCATATGACTCCCTTTTCACACACACACACACACACACACACACACACACACACACACACACACACACACACACACACACACACACACACACACACACACACACACACACACACACACACACACACACACACACACACACACACACACACACACACACACACACACACACACAATCTCACACACACAATTTTACTTCGGAGTCACGTGAGTGACTACGTGAAGAAGGGCCGTCCGTCTGCGAGCGCGTCATTAGGTCTGAACGCAACACGCACGACGGACTGGCAGGCACTGAGTCCTCCCAGGCCGTCGGGATGAGCAGGTAAGGAAAGTTGAATCACTTACCTGCGTTCTTTCGGGCTTGAAGTTTTTTTCAGAACCCAGATGTCGAGGAGACGGCCCGCGGGGATGTCGGCTGCCGAAGACCGCAGCTTTCCAAATAGCGGGCGACGGTCTTGTTCCCGACATTAGCGCCGACAGCAGAATCGGCAGGAGACTTTGCGCGGGAGCAGGAGCTCCATGGTTGTCCTGCGGGGCGTAATACCACCCGCAAGTCTAAACGAACCCGTTGACTCAGATGAGTCCGGGGAAGAGGGATACCCTCCCACAACGGAGAGCGTCTGAGGACGACTTCTCCCATATGGAGCAACTTATGGAGAAGTTGCTCCAACAATGATCTGCTCCAAAGGAGGGAGCAGTATCAGCACGGCCAACAGCAGTGCCGGTGCTGGGAGCCTCGCACATGGGGCAGCCCAATGTCTTCCCCATTGGAGGGGGAAGTACATGTGGAAGAAACCACTCTGAATCAGAGTACAAAGAAGAGGGGGGGGGGAACCTTCCCAGGGACAAGCAGAAGAAAGGAAGTAAGTAAGTAAGTTTTACTTATATTGCACTGTTTAAGTCAACACCAAAATGCTTTACATAAAAGGAATAATAAGCTTCCATACAAACAAACAGAAAATAAGTGCTTCTGCAATCATCCAGGTTCCACTGGGTGCTTCCCTGGATGGAATCTAGCTCTTGACAGCCCGGGTATTATGGAGAACCCGCAGGCAGCAGCACCTGTTTTCAGGGCTGCACAAATGTCTCCTGCTCTGAGTAGAGGAGCATTCATGGTCCATTTCAGTCTGACCAAAGCTAGAATCTAATTTAGGTCCACTGGAAGGGCCATGTCAGCACAGGTATCCTCAGGGGCCTGCGGCAGCACCTGTTTTCAGGGCTGCCTACGAACCTCACTCTCAGTGGAGGGTGAATGATCAGTAGGTAACTGATCTCGAATTTAAAGTATGAACATACTGAAGCATGCATATGGCCTCAAGAGCCAGCAGTTGGCAGAATATCCGCATAGGCGACAACACACCCCACACCTCCATAGGGGGTAAGCGGTTCACTGAATACGGTGGTAGCTTGAAAGCTGGGCACGGAAATACGATCAGAGACGTCTTTCAAGGCAGACTCAAAATAATGGCCAGAATTGTCCTACAAGGCAGGCTCAGTATGATGAGGTTTTCAGACCAGACCCAAGCAGAGGTCGGGAGAAACATGGAATCCACACTCCTTACCAGTCCTACTCCCAATCAAGGAGAGAAAAGGAATCCACATCAGGGGCCTTTGAGCTTACCACAAGACCACCGGTAGCCATGGAGGTAGGTGGGTCTGGGTTTACTGAAACAAGGGATTGTGGAGCAGTTACATGTTGGTAATTTACTCTTGTGTTCTTGTTCAAAATGACAATAACATGAAATTTCAGAACTGGTTTAAAATAAACCCCCAAAAAACCCCCCCAAAAAACCCCCAGATAATAACGTGATAATTTTACTGCACAACATACACAGGTTCCAAGCAGACTTGGAACTCGGACTGGAATTGTCTTCGAGGCAGGCCCAGTAATTTTGGGCAGGATTGCCATTCAGGACATGTGACAGATGGAGGATGTCACTTCATCCAGGTTTAACTCATTTGTGCAGTATAGACTTTTAGAAACAGTAATTTTGTTACGGTCTAACTACTGTTTTATAGGAGCTTCCTATAAAATGGTCACATGGCATGCATCGACCTCAAAGATCCATACTATTCGGTGTCTATTCACTAAGAACAGGAGATATTTGAAGTTTAACTGGATGGTATGGATCTGCCAAATGGTTTGACATCAGCTCCTAGACTATTGACAAAACTACGGAAACCAATTCTGGGTCTACAAAGGTCTCAGAACCACATAGTAATGGCATATTTGGACAATTTCATTTTTGAGGCACCAAGAATTGGCAGAAGCATCAGTCAAAGCAAACCAAAACCCTGTTTGATAGAATTGGTTACCTCATCCATCCAGTTAAATCAAAATTGACACCTACAAGGGTAATTGATTACCTAGAATTTACTATCAAAAACAGTAAATATGTTGGTGACTCTGCCTAGGGGCAAACGACTATATTAATCAAGCCTGCTATGACCTGATAGTCAAATACTAGCCATCTATCAGGTAAATAGCGAGTGTAATTGGCAAATAGTAGCCGCATTTCCAGCAGTACGTACGGGCCTTTGCATTACCAGAATTACAGCGAGCAAAGGAACGAACACTCAGATTCCATGCAGGCAAAATTGGCAAAACTATGGATTGTCAGCAGAGGCCTTTGTTGAATAACTACGGTGGATAACGAACGTGAGAAAGCTCAAAGTAAATTTGCTTGAAAGCCATCAAGGGTTCTTCAGACCTATGCAAGCAGCTAAGGATGGGGAGCCACTAACATAGTCTACAGCTGTGGGGGCAAATGGAATGAGCAGGAGTCTGTAATTCCCCAACACATGAAATCAATTACCCAGAATTGTTGGGGGCACAATTTGGACTCAAGGGGTTCTGTAGCGATATGCAACCGGTGCTTGTTCAAATTCAGATTGATAACACCACTGCGGTGGCACATATCCACTAACAAGGGTGGTGTAAAATCTGTATCTTACGATAGATTGTCGAACCTCATTTGACACTGGTGTATCAAGAGGAATATTTGGGAAATCTACGAGGTAGATATAACACGGTGACAGATGCTGGATCACGGATGTTTAATAACAACACAGAATGGATGTTGAATCAGGCAGTATTTAACGAAATAACTACACGATTTGGCATACCAGATTTGATCTATTTGCATCTAGACTAAACCATCAATTACCCAGATATGTGTCCACAAAAAGATATGGCCCTCAACACCAGCAAAACCAAGGAACTGATTGTGGACTTTGGAAGGAGTAGGAGGGGGACCCACAGCCCCATTTATATCAACGGGTCGATGGTTGAAAGGGTCAAGAGCTTCAAATTCCTGGGCGTGCACATCTCTGAAGATCTTTCCTGGTCCGAGAACACTAATGCAATCATCAAAAAAGCACATCAGCGCCTCTACTTCCTGAGAAGATTACGGAGAGTCGGATTGTCAAGGAAGACTCTCTCTAACTTCTACAGGTGCACAGTCGAGAGCATGCTGACCGGTTGCATCGTGGCTTGGTTCGGCAATTTGAGCGCCCTGGAAAGGAAAAGACTACAAAAAGTAGTAAACACTGCCCAGTCCATCATCGGCTCTGACCTTCCTTCCATCGAGGGGATCTATCGCAGTCGCTGCCTCAAAAAGGCTGGCAGTATCATGAAAGACCCACACCATCCTGGCCACACACTCATCTCCCTGCTACCTTCAGGTAGAAGGTACAGGAGCCTGAAGACTGCAACAACCAGGTTCAGGAATAGTTACTTCCCCTCAGCCATCAGGCTATTAAACCTGGCTCGGACAAAACTCTGATTATTACCAACCACTTTCTGTTATTTGCACTATCAGTTTATTTATTCATGTGTGTATATATTTATATCATGGTATATGGACACATTTATCTGTTTTGTAGTAAATGCCTACTATTTTCTGTGTGCTTAAGCAAAGCAAGAATTTCATTGTCCTATACAGGGACACATGACAATAAACTAACTTGAACTTGAACTTGAACTGCAAGCAGGATCCAGGAACAAAGGCAGTGGATGCTTTCTTCCTCAATTGGGGAGGATTGCTTATGCATGCTTTCCGCAAAATTGTCTCCCAAACCGATGCTTGACCAAAATCAAGCAAGACTAAGCCACAGGCATATTGGTAGTGCCAGATTGGCCTACACAAGCCTGGTCCCCAAACATTTTGGGAACTATAGTCCAGCCAGTTATGGCTGTACCCAAGAGCAGGGACCTCCTAGTGAACCCAGTTACAGGGAGTAATCATCCACTACACGAACGTATTAACTTGTTGGTCTGCAGATTCTGAGGAGGCCATTTCAAGGCATAGGACTGTCCGAACAAATACAACACAGTTCGGATAACAGATGTCTTGGAGTTTCCTATCAACTCTGTACTATAACTATAAACAAAGTTATAGTGCAATCAATAGTGCCAGAGGCGCACTTTCCTCCTATCTGATGCTGCAAACAGGGCACAGGTCGATAGGAACGCACCCCTTTACAACAAAATTCATGAAGAGAATTTACAATCTAATACCTCTAAGACCAAGGTACACGGACATGGGATGTGAGCGTGGTACTAACCCTACTTTGACAGTGGGGACCGCCTATAACTAACCCTGAAGGTGGGATGCTGACAAAGAGTCCAGACACTGCAAAAGCTACGGTTGGACCACATGACCATCAATATGAACAACATAACATTCGTAATAAGGAACCTGATATAAACATAGCAGGCCAGGAATGCCAGGGATGGAGATCCAGTTCTTGGCATATCCAGTGGACCTACGGTTGTGTGTGTGGTAACATACTAACACCACTATCTGAGAGTTACGGAGAACCACAGAGGCTCAGAACAGACCAGAAGGTGTCAACACAAACCATCTCCAGATGGTCAAAGGGGGTAATGGCGGTAACAGAGTGATCGTTCATATGGTTAAATCTCACTCCACCAGGGCTGCATCTACGTCGGCAGCAAGAGCAATGGACGTGCCTCTTGACAACATCCTAGTGGCTGCAGGATGGACGAATGAAATAACGGTCCACCGGTTTTATAACAAACCTATTACCGGACTGGGGGTGTTTGCACGTACCATTTAAGTTCTGTCCCATAGTTTACCCCCAAGGTTGGGAGGGGAAACTAGTTTTTAAAAACTTTTCTTTCATTTAAAGCATCAGTGTCCTTACTTAACTACGTAATGTCTGAATGCTTTAATGATTTCACGCATCCATGGTCAATTCATTCAGTGTGTGACGCCTGGATTCGTAACCGGCGTAAAATCACAGAGCTTTGAAAGCTTCACGTAGTCACTCACGTGACTCCGAAGTAAAATAGTAAGATTAAACGAGAACTTACCAGTTTGAAGTTTGATCTTGATTTTATGAGGAGTTACGATGAGCGATTACGTGCCCACCCTCATACTATCAAGGTCACATGGAAGTTCTAGTTTCTTCAATCTTACTATTCGCAGGTCTTCTTTTTATCTGTGATTTAACACCGCTGCTTTGAAGATTGACGCGCACGCAGACGGACGGCCCTTCTTCACGTAATCGCTCATCGTAACTCCTCATAAAATCAAGATCAAACTTCAACTGGTAAGTTCTCGTTTAATCTTACTATCTCACCTGCATCCACCTACCACTTGCCAGGCAAAATAAAGTCACAAAGTGCTGGACAGGTCAATCAGCGTCTGGAGAACATGGATAGATGACATTTCGGGTCGGGACCCTTCTGCAGATTGAGTAAGGGTCTCGATCTGAATCATGCTGGAGAAACTCAGCGGGTGCGGCAGCATCTACGGAGAGAAGGAAATAGGCAAGGTTTCGGGCCCCGAAACGTTGCCCATTTCCTTCGCTCCATAGATGCTGCCGCACCCGCTCAGTTTCTCCAGCACTTTTGTCTACCTTCGATTTTCCAGAATCTGCAGTTCCTTCTTGAACATTCGATCTGAAACATCACCTGTCCATGTTTCCCAGAGATGCCGTCTGGCCCGCTGAGTTATTCCAGCAGTCTTTTTTTATTGTAAACCAGCATCTGCAGTCCCTTGTTGCTACATTCTCACGTGCCAGGTTTTGTCCTGCCCCCACCTCTTTTCCAGCACTCTCTCCCCCTGCTACGATTAGTTTGAAGAAGGCTGCAGACCAGAAATGTCCCCCAGATGCTGTCTGACTCATCGAGTTGCACCAGTTCCTCCAGCACTTTGTGCTTTTTTGGGGGTAAACCTGTACCTGCAATTCCTTGCATCTCCACCCTAAATATTCGTCCTGTCACAAGTATACCATAGCTCGTTAATGTACCTGAATGAAAACATAATTCACGGCTTCAACTCAGCCACCTTGACAGAGAAGAGCATCAGGAATCTGGGAACACCATTACATTCAAGTCACAAGCCTTCTAATCTGCAAGAGAAAACCCGCGCGGTCTCTGGCGCTGTGAGGCAGCAACTCTACCGCTGCGCCACCGTACCGTGAACCAAATACCTACATTTTCCATTGAGACCGAAGAAGGGTCTTGACCCGAAACGTCACCCATTCCTTCTCTCCAGAGATGCTGCCTGTCCCATTGAGTTACTCCAGCAGTTTGTGTCTATCTTCGATTTAAACGAGCATCTGCAGTTCCTTCCTACACTTAGATTTTCCTCATACATAATTCATCACCCTAAAATGAACACATAGAAACATAGAACATAGAAAATAGGTGCAGGAGTAGGCCATTCGGCCCTTCGAGCCTGCACCGCCATTCAATATGATCATGGCTGATCATTCAACTCAGTATCCTGTACCTGCCTTCTCTCCATACCCCCTTATCCCTTTAGCCACAAGGGCCACATCTAACTCCCTCTTAAATATAGCTAATGAACTGGCCTCAACTACCTTCTGTGGCAGAGAATTCCAGAGATGATTTTCTCATCTCGGTCCTAAAAGATTTCCCCCTTATCCTTAAACTGTGACCCCTTGTTCTGAACTTCCCCAACATCGGGAACAATCTTCCTGCATCTAGCCTGTCCAACCCCTTAAGAATTTTGTAAGTTTCTATAAGATCCCCCCTCAATCTTCTAAATTCTAGTGAGTACAAGCCGAGTCTATCCAGTCTTTCTTCATATGAAAGTCCTGCCATCCCAGGAATCAGTCTGGTGAACCTTCTCTGTACTCCCTCTATGGCAAGAATGTCTTTCCTCAGATTAGGAGACCAAAACTGTACGCAATACTCCAGGTGTGGTCTCACCAAGACCCTGTACAACTGCAGTAGAACCTCCCTGCTCCTATACTCAAATCCTTTTGCTATGAGTTACACATGTTATTCATACTAAGCATACAAACAACACACATGTTATTCATACTAAGCATGCCTAACACAGAGAGACGGGACCAGCTTAGATGGGGCATCTTGTTGGGCGTGGATGAGTTGGGCTGAAGGCCATGTTTCAGTCTTGTACCATGCTACTAATTGTCTCATGGCTGGCCTTCAGTTGCAGCAGAAGCTACCCTGTGTAAAATATAATGATGTCCGGACAATATTAAACCAAGAACATCGTCAAGTCCCACTGATAAAGTCAGGACGCCCAGCTATATTTCTCATTGTCAGACATCCTAGATTACATTTATTTTACCATTAATTGGAAGAGAAATGATAGATTATATTTAATGATATCATGATTACCCCGTATTATGGCAATTGATTTATTGTACTTTTGATTAAATATTATATATGTGTTATTGCATTTACAGACCTATTAAGTTGCTCAAAGCACTGTATTGTTCGGCACATGGCAATTAAACGTTCTTGAGACTTACTCCATTTTGCAATTACTGTCCGCATTTAATTTTTATTTTACAACGTTCAAGTAATGGGGATGCAACAAGACTTTTTAAAGTCAACGTTTTACTTAATTTTGTTTCCTCCATCCATCGAATTTATGAGCAATCAAGGTCTTGTACTTCGGAGACACAGCGTGTAAACAGGCCCTTCGGCCCACCGAGTCCGCGCCGACCAGCGATCACCCCGCACATTAGTTCTATCCCACACGCACTAGGAACAAGTTTCAGAAGCCAATTAACTTATAAACCCGGACGTCTTTGGAATGCGGGAGGAAACCGGAGCACCCGAGGAAAACCCACGCGATCACGGGGAGAACGTACAAAACGTAGTCAGGATCAAACCCGCTGGCGCTGTGAGGCAGCGTATCTACTGCTGCGCCACTGTGCCACCCTGAGGAGCCCACATTGAGGGAGGGATTCAATGTTCCCGCAATATTTGGCCACGGATAACCCGATACAACTTGTCGAATGCACTGGAGAACTTGCCACACAATTTCTTACAGTCGCAATGTTCAATTGTTGGATTGAGAACTTATCCAAGCCGATCACCACTAAGGTTGCAAGCCAGCAAAGCGTGGCCCTGACATCTGAACACATATCAACTATGTTTCCAGTGGGAAGATTTTACTGTTGGTTCAAATTCCTTGAAGCAAGTCCACGTGTCTACGCCCTCTCTCAATAAGTTCAGTTTAGTTTTCAGTTTACAGACACGGCGCGGAAACAGGTCCTTCAGCACACCGAGTCCGCACCGACCAGCGATCCCCGCACAATAACACTATCCCACACACACCAGGGACAATTTTGCATTTACACCAAGCCAATTAACCTACAAACCTGTACGTCTTTGGAGTGTGGGAGGAAACCGAAGATCTCGGAGAAAGCCCACGCAGGTCACAGGGAGAATGTACAAACTCCGTACAGACAGCACCTGTAGTCAGGATGGAACCCGGGTCTCTGGCGCTGTAAGGCAGCAACTCTACCGCTGCGCCACTGTGCTGACCTAGGCCCGTAAGCTCTCACTGCTGTTAGAATTTACTTTGTTCCATCTTGCAGTTACTAAGATAGGTGGATATGGGGATTGAGAAATGCTTGTAAATCTTGCAGCACAGGTCATGCAACACAGCAACAGGCCCTTCGGCCCAACTTGCCCATGTCGACCATGATGTCCCATCTGTGCCCCATCTGCCCGTGTTTGGCCCATATCCCTCCAATTGTTTCCTGTCCATTTACCTGTCCAAATGTCTTTTAAATGCTGTTATAGTCCCCTGCAAGTTTTAACACCGCGCGTGGAGCCTGGGATCTCTCGCCGAGATCGCCAGTGTCGGAGCTCCGACCAGCGCGGCCTGTGGACTTCGGGAGCCGCGGTCTCCAGGGAGGGAGCGGCCGTTCCAGACACTCCAAGCCGCAGAAGAGTGTTCTCCCGATGCCGGAGTTCCATCACCTGGCAAGATGATGGAACATCGGGCCGCTGTTGCGGCGACTGCAGAGGCCTCAATAGGCCCCGACCACGGGGTGAACATAGAGGGAGAGGACTGGACTTTGCTGCCTTCCCTCACAGTGGGAACCATTGTTGGGGGATATTTTTATGTTTTATGTCAAATTCTTTAATGTTGTGTTTTATTTTTTATTGGTGCTGCAAATGGCAACTCTAATTTCACTGTACCAGAAATGGTGTACGTGACAATAAATATCCTTTGCCTGCCTCAACAGCCTCCCCTGGCAGCTCGTTCCATACACCTACCACCCTCTGTGTGAAAAACATTCCCCAGGTTCCCATTAAATCTTTCCCCTCTCACCTTAAAGCTACATCCTCTGGTTCTTGATTCCCCTACTCTGGGAGAAAAGACTGTGTGTTCACATTATTCATTTTCCCCCCCATGACTTTATACACTATCGTGTGAAACGCTATGAAGTTAAACTTGAAACTTGAAAGTTAATCTGGAGCCGGACTGACTCAAAGCAGCAAATCAAAATCACACAAGTATGGAGCAGAAAGTAAGAATTAATTCCCCCCCCCCCACAAAATCCAGTCAGATTTTATCACCTTTCATTGAAGTGACACAAGCAAAATGAAAACTTTGATTAGGCAGAATGGATGCGCAGTTTTTAAAAAAAAGAGTTCTCCCTCTCCCTGGATTTTCTCCGGGTGCTCCGGTTTCCCCCCACACTCCAAAGACGTACAAGTTTGTAGGTTAATTGGCTTCGGTAAAATTGTCCCTGGCGTACAGGATAGTGTTAGTGGACAGGATGAACACGGGTCGGTGTGGGCTCGGTGGGCAGAAGGGCCTGTTTGCCCGCTGTATCTCGAAAGTGGGAAATCTTTCACAACCCCTGATCATTTCAAAGCAATTTACAAACAATACAAAATATTTTAAGCCGAATACATGGCAGTCAATATATGTACAATGAGGATTGGGGATGATCAGCCATGATCAACGACTAGGAAAAGGGGAGATGCAGCGAGACCTGGGTGTCATGGTACACCAGTCATTGAAAGTGGGCATGCAGGTGCAGCAGGCAGTGAAGAAAGCGAATGGTATGTTAGCTTTCATAGCAAAAGGATTTGAGTATAGGAGCAGGGAGGTTCTACTGCAGTTGTACAGGGTCTTGGTGAGACCACACCTGGAGTATTGCGTACAGTTTTGGTCTCCAAATCTGAGGAAGGACATTATTGCCATAGAGGGAGTGCAGAGAAGGTTCACTAGACTGATTCCTGGGATGTCAGGACTGTCTTATGAAGAAAGACTGGCTAGACTTGGTTTATACTCTCTAGAATTTAGGAGATTGAGAGGGGATCTTATAGAAACTTACAAAATTCTTAAGGGGTTGGACAGGCTAGATGCAGGAAGATTGCTCCCGATGTTGGGGAAGTCCAGGACAAGGGGTCACAGCTTAAGGATAAGGGGGAAATCCTTTAAAACCGAGATGAGAATAACTTTTTTCACACAGAGAGTGGTGAATCTCTGGAACTCCCTGCCACAGAGGGTAGTCGAGGCCAGTTCATTGGCTATATTTAAGAGGGAGTTAGATGTGGCCCTTGTGGCTAAGGGGATCAGAGGGTATGGAGAGAAGGCAGGTACGGGATACTGAGTTGGATGATCAGCCATGATCATATTGAATGGCGGTGCAGGCTCGAAGGGCCGAATGGCCTACTCCTGCACCTAATTTCTATGTTTCTATGTCTATGTTTCTATCACATTGAATGGCGGTGCTGGCTTGAAAGGCCAAATGGCCTACTCCTGCACCTATTGTCTATTGACTCAGATTTAACAATGTGATATGATCATAAGATCATGTGATAGGAGTTGAGTTCGGCCATTCGGCCCATCAAGGCTACTCCGCCATTCAATCATGGCTGATCTATCTCTCCATCCTAACCCCATTCTCCTGCCTTCTCCCCATAACCCCTGACACCCGTACTAATCAAGAATCTATCTATCTCTGCTTTAAATATATCCACTGACTTTGCCTTCTATGGCAAAGAATTCCCCAGATTCACCACCCTCTGACTAAATACATTTCTCCTCATCTCCTTTCTAAAGGAACATCCTTTAATTCTGAGGCTGTGCCCTCTAGTCCTGGACTCCCACTTGTGGAAACACCCTCTCCACATCCACTCTAGTGGCGCAGCCACTTGGGAATGGCGGCACCTAACGGCAGCGGCTCTACTACAGTCGTCTGTCTTTTTTTTATTTTTTGTCTTGTTAAATGCATGTCTTTGAGTCAGTTTTTATTATTTTTTTTAGCTGTATATATGTGGGGGGTGGTGGGGGGGGCTGTGGGGGAAACCGTTAATCTCTTCCCTGTGCGGGGACCCGACTATTCCCTGTCGGGTCTCGGATGTCGTTGGGCCTAATATCGTGGAGCCGGCGGCGACCCACTCATTCCTGGGAGCATAACTGTAAACATAAGTGGTCAAATATGTATTTAAACAAATAATAGTATGGTGGTGATGAATTAAGATTATAACCAGATACTGGGAAGATCTCAGTTCTTTGTCAAACCCTGCTTTGGAATCAATCACACTTGAGAATGCAGATGGATGCACAAGAGTGCACATTAGCATGCGTTGCCCTGCATCAGTGCAGCACTGCAGAGATGCTCAACAATTTGCACTCGATTCTCCAGTCTGGACCAAACACAACTTTCTGACTGAAGCAGAAGTGGCCACACTGTCAGAGCTGTACGTCAAATAAACCATCCTACGTACTAAAGGAAGGAAATAAGGACATTGTGTAAGAACATTATTGAAAAATGATTCATAGAAAGTTCTGACTAATTATTCCCTGCCTGCCATAAATGCTACTGCTTTAGGCAAACTTACTCCAATGCTTTCAGTTCACACCTTTTTCTTCGGCCCCCCTCGGTCATGGCTGACCATGGGTGACTCCAGGGTGCTATTCCCTATATGGAGGATGCCAGTGCGTGAGTTTGTTTAACGTGGGGAGACTGGTGCACAGACAGCTACCCCACGGTCCTTGACAGATCTGGGTCAGGATCTAGTGGCATGGAGTCCAAGACGACCGGAGACCCTGTTCTGCTGCAGCCTTCATCCGCCTTCCCAGCCGTTGTGACGCTCCACTAAAGTCAGCCATCGTCCTCCGCCTGTTCCACCGTTGAGGTCTTGGTTGGATTGCTCTTTGTCAGAGACCTCCCCCTCGACCTTACCGCCATGGGTGGCCCTACCAGGAGCATAACTCCAGACGGCATCGCTCTCAGGATCCGAGGACCACACAAGCTTCTCCACCACGACAAGGTGACAATCCACACCCTTTATCCTGGCACTTTTAACATGCTTCTAGACTTTGGACTTTAGACATACAGCATGGAAACAGGCCCTACGTCTCATCCAGTTCGCTTCGACCAGCGATCACCCCGTACACTAGCACTATCCTACAGACTAGGGACAATTTACAATTTACAGAAGATAGACACAAAGTGCCAGAGTAACTCAGCGGATCAGGCGGCATCTCTGTAGAAAAATATAATTATGGAGAAGGTCAGAACTGGACCTAGGGTTGAGATTTTTGATTGGAGAAAGGCTAACTTTGATGAGATGCGAAATGATTTAAAAGGAGTGAACTGGGACACTTTGTTTTATGGGAAGGATGTAGAAGAGAAATGGAGGACATTTAAAGGGGAAATTTTAAGAGTACAGAATCTTTATGTTCCTGTTCGGTTGAAAGGAAACAGTAAAAATTGGAAAGAGCCCTGGTTTTCAAGGGAAATTGGACTTGTTCGGAAAAAGAGGGAGGTCTACAATAATTATAGGCAGCATGAAGTAAATGAGGTGCTTGAGGAGTATAAGGAATGTAAAAAGAATCTTAAGAAAGAAATTAGAAAAGCTAAAAGAAGACATGAGGTTGCTTTGGCAAGTAAGGTGAAAGTAAATCCAAAGGGTTTCTACAGCTATATTAATAGCAAAAGGATAACGAGGGATAAAATTGGTCCATTGGAGAGACAGAGTGGACAGCTATCTGCAGAGCCAAAAGAGATGGGGGAGATATTGAACAATTTCTTTTCTTCAGTATTCACCAAGGAGAAGGATATTGAATTATGTGAGGTAAGGGAAACTAGTAGAGTAGCTATGGATACTATGAGTTCCAAAGTAAAAGAAGTACTGACACTTTTGAAAAATATAAAAGTGGATAAGTCTCCAGGTCCTGACAGGATATTCCCATGGACATTGAGGGAAGTTAGTGTAGAAATAGCCGGGGCTATGACAGAAATATTTCAAATGTCATTAGAAACGGGAATAGTCCCCGAGGATTGGCGTACTGCGCATGTTGTTCCATTGTTTAAAAAGGGTTCTAAGAGTAAACCTAGCAATTATAGGCCTGTTACTTTGACTTCAGTGGTGGGCAAATTAATGGAAAAGATACTTAGAGATAATATATATAAGCATCTGGATAAACAGGGTCTGATTAGGAACAGTCAGCATGGATTTAGAAACATAGAAACATAGAAATTAGGTTTCTCACATAATTTGTGCCTGGAAGGTCATGTTTGACTAATCTTCTTGAATTTTTTGAAGAGGTTACTAGGGAAATTGACGAGGGTAAAGCAGTGGATGTTGTCTATATGGACTTTAGTAATGCCTTTGACAAGGTTCCTCATGGGAGGTTGGTTAAGAAGGTTCAACTGTTGGGTATAAATGCAGGAGTAGCAAGATGGATTCAACAGTGGCTGAATGGGAGAAGCCAGAGGGTAATGGTGGATGGTTGTTTGTCGGGTTGGAGGCAGGTGACTAGTGGGGTGCCTCAGGGATCGGTGTTGGGTCCTTTGTTGTTTGTCATGTACATCAATGATCTGGATGAAGGTGTGGTAAATTGGATTAGTAAGTATGCAGATGATACCAAGATAGGGGGTGTTGTGGATAATGAAGAGGATTTCCAAAGTCTACAGACTGATTTAGGCCATTTGGAAGAATGGGCTGAAAGATGGCAGATGGAGTTTAATGCTGATAAATGTTAGGTGCTACACCTTGGCAGGACAAATCAAAATAGGACGTACATGGTAAATGGTAGGGAATTGAAGAATACAGTTGAACAGAGGGATCTGGGAATAACCGTGCATAGTTCCTTGAAGGTGGAATCTCATATAGATAGGCTGGTAAAGAAAGCTTTTGGTATGCTAGCCTTTATAAATCAGAGCATTGAGTATAGAAGCTGGGATGTAATGTTAAAATTGTACAAGGCATTGGTGAGACCAAATCTGGAGTATGGTGTACAATTTTGGTCGCCCAATTATAGGAAGGATGTCAACAAAATATAGAGAGTACAGAGGAGATTTACTAGAATGTTGCCTGGGTTTCAACAACTAAGTTACAGAGAAAGGTTGAATAAGTTAAGTCTTTATTCTCTGGAGCGCAGAAGGTTAAGGGGGGACTTGATAGAGGTCTTTAAAATTATGAGAGGGATAGACAGAGTTGATGTAGATCAGCTTTTCCCTTTGAGAATAGGGAAGATTCAAACAAGAGGACATGACTTCAGAATTAAAGGGACAGAAGTTTAGGGGTAACATGAGGGGAAACTTCTTTACTCAGAAAGTGGTAGCGGTGTGGAATGAGCTTACAGTGGAAGTGGTGGAGGCAGGTTCGTTGGTATCATTTTAAAATAAATTGGATAGGCATATGGATGAGAAGGGAATGGAGGGTTATGGTACGAGTGCAGGCAGGTGGGTCTAAGGGAAAAAAGTTGTTCGGCACGGACTTGTAGGGCCGAGATGGCCTGTTTCCGTGCTGTAATTGTTATATGGTTATATGGTTATATGGTTACATGGTTAAAAAGGAGAGGTGACGTTCGGGTCAGGACTCTTCTTCAGACCAATTTACAGAAGCTAATTAACCCACAAATCTGCACATCTTTGGAGTGTGGGAGGAAACTGGAGCACCCGGAGAAAACCCACGCGGTCACGGGGAGATTGTACAAAAACGGTACAGACGGCACCCGTAGTCAGGATGGAACCCGGGTCTCTGGCGCTGTGAGGCAGCAACCGCTGTGCCACCGTGCTGCCCTAATGACACTATGAAAGTTTCTATCTTCATCCCTTTACTCAAAGATTTCTTGACGTCACTATTTGCTTGTTTTCATTCTTCAAATGCAACTCAAACTTGCGTCCAAATTTGTCCTTTGATTAGCAATCGATTTGTCAAGACATATGACATATGGGTCATTTCTGTTGACCCTGTCTAGACCTCACCATTTTATATAGAGCTCATTTAAAGTTCTCAATCTCCTTTGATCATGAAAACAAACCTCGTCTACTCTCTCCAGCCCGAGCAACATTCTCAAAATCTTCATGGTTCCCTTTTTACCACAATCACATTGCAAATGCAATGCTCACTCTTATTCCTAGAGGACTAGAATATAAAAACAGGAACGTAATGTGTCTATCTTCGGTTTAAACCAGCATCTGCAGTTTCTTCCGACACGTAACGCTGAGGCTTTATAAGGCGCTGGTCAGGCCGCATTTAGAGTATTGTCAGCAGTTTTGAGCCCCATATCTGAGGAAGGATATAACCATATAACAATTACAGCACGGAAACAGGCCATCTCGGCCCTACAAGTCCGTGCCGAACAATTATTTTCCCTTAGTCCCACCTGCCTGCACTCATACCATAACCCTCCATTCCCTTCTCATCCATATGCATATCCAATTTATTTTTAAATGATACCATCGAACCTGCCTCCACCACTTCCACTGGAAGCTCATTCCACACCGCTACCACTCTCTGAGTAAAGAAGTTCCCCCTCATGTTACCCCTAAACTTCTGTCCCTTAATTCTGAAGTCATGTCCTCTTGTTTGAAGGGATGTGCTAGCGTTGGAGAGGGTCCAGAGGAGGTTTACGTGAATGATCCCAGGAATGAGTGGGTTAACACTGACGACACTGGGCCTGTACTCGCTGGAGTTTAGAAGGATGAGGGGCGGGCAACCTCATTGAAATTTATCAAATAGTGATAGGCTTGGGTAGAGTGAATGTGGAGAGGATATTTCCACTAGTGGGAGAGTCTAGGACCAGAGGCCGCAGCCTCAGAATAAAACCTTTAGGATGGATGTGAGGAGGAATTTCTTCAGGGTGGTGAATCTGTGGAATTCATTGCCACAAACGGCTGTGGAGGCCAAGCCATGGGTGTTTTTAAAGCAGAGATTGACAGATTCTTGATTAGTACGGGTGTCAGGGGTTATGGGGAGAAGGCAGGAGAATGGGGTTGAGAGGGAGAGATAGATCAGTCATGATTAATTGGCGGAGGAGGCGATGGGCCGAATGGCCTAATTCTACTCCTATCACTTATGACCTTATGAAAATGCTGGAGGAACTCGGCTGAGCTCCCGTGACTTATGAAGGTCCTGCCTAAATGTTTCTTATACAACAATGCCAGCAAATATTGTGAACTTATTCATGCCGCTGGAACTGCGGAAGCATTTCTCTCCAACTGTGCTTGCGTGCTGGAGCGTACCTGGCACTATGAATCACACGATGATTCACTGCTGTCAATGACACAGAACAAAGCCACTAGTTACAAATCCTTCTGCCCATGAAGATAAGCTTGTATTTATATTCCCTACATTACAGGCAGGCACGAGCTTGAGCTACTCGATAATCCTTTTGGTTTTAAATTAGATGCGTCACACTTGCATTTCGCAAGCTGGTCTCTCGAATTGTTGAGGTTCACTGGCAGCGTTTAACGTTGCTGAGTCTCCTGCCCTGCAGGAGGTAGACACAAAATGCTGGAGTAACTCAGCGTGTGAGGCAGCATCTCTAGAGAGGAGGAATGAGCGACGTTTCGGGTCGAGATCCTGCAGGAGATGGCACAACTGTTAGAGCCACTGCCTAACAGTGCCGGAAGTCCGGGTTCGATCCTGACCTCGGGTGCTGTCTGTGTGTGTGGAGTTTGCACGTTCTCCCCGTGACCGCGTGGGTTTCCTCCTGGTGCTCCGGTTTCCTCCCACACTCCCCAAGACGTGCGGGTTTGAGGGTTAACCTGTTCACTGCCAGGTTTTATTTTCACTATTTCACTATTGGCCATGACCCGAGTGTACTCGGGGGTGGTACTGAACAGGTTAATTGTCCTCTGTTAATTCACCCCTCGTGTGTAGGGAGTGGATGAGAAAGTGGAACTGTGTTTCCACTTTGAAGGAAATTACCCGGAATTCGGGAAATTCTGGTTGTCTTTGGGTAATTTTAGGGAAATTAAATAATTTCGGGAAATTTACGCATCCGGCCCGCGGGATGATTTGGGGGGGGGGGGAAGTATATTTAGGACCATCCGCGCCTGCGCAGTTGGGGTAGGCCCGCCAGCCGCGTCACAATTGAAAATGGCGGCAGTGACGCGGTAGGGGCGCTAAATTACGCCGTCTCCCCGCACGCACGTGTGTAGTGGGCCCGCTATCCCCGCGCGCGCAGTTGGGGAATTTAAGGAAATGCCATCAAATTCCAGGAAATTTAGAATTCTATTGAAGGATTTTTTTTTTTTGACGTGTGGGACAACATAGAACTGGTGTGAATGGGTCAGCTTTCACACGGTGGGCCGAAGGGCCAGTTTCCATGCTGTATCTATCAATAAATCAATCTATTTTGCTTTGTCTTTTCCGCAAATAACTAATAGCAACTGCAGGTGGTCTGTGCATGATCATTTTATTTGGATCATATTGCCACTGCTGTCAGCGCGCTGCCCACCTTTTTAAAAGCAGAAGGAAATGGTAACAGGTCGGCATGGACCTGTTACCAGAGATTCCATGCTGTATCTCTGAACTATGCTAAACGGTAATAATAGGCGCAGTTGCCCAGTCTGTGGCCGAGGGGTCTACCTTGGGCACCCGACTGGTTGGAGCAAATGAACGGGCACCAATACACCAGGCCATGAACAGACAATAGACTCAATCTGCCCTCAACACAGTCACGAGTGTTTCATTGTCATATGTCCCTGAACGGAACAATGAAAGTCTTGCATGCAGCAGCAGAAATGATATGTAAGCGCAGTACTCGGGGAAAATTGATGATGGAGCACAGAACAGATGGGGTTTCTTGCAAGTTGTATCAATAATATAACTAGATAGGAAGGTTTTACTTTGGGTGGAGAACGCAGGAACAATGAGAAGTAAAGATAGAGACAAAGCGCTGGAGTAACTCAGCAGGTCAAGCAGTTTCTGTGGAAATGCTGCCTGACCCGCTGATGTACTCTTGCATTTTGTGTCTGTCTTCCGTGTAAACCAGCATCTGCAGGTCCTTTCTACGCCACAATGAGAACTAGCTGGAGCAATTTGATCCAAGCTTGAGCGTGTTGTACTGTTGTCGTCACTGCATTACAGGAGGTTCATAAGTACATTAGTTGTCGGAGCAGAATGAGGCCATTCGGCCCATCAAGTCCACTCCGCCATTCAATCTCCCTCTCAACCCCATTGGTCGTCAGTGTTATAAAGTGATATCGTGTGGAACAGTCCCTTCGGCCCAACTTGCCCACAACGGACATTCTCTTGCCTTCTCCCCATAACCCCTGACACCCATGCTAATCAAGAACCTGCCAATCGCCACCTTAAAAATATAAATTGTCTTGGCCTCCACAGCCGCCTGTGGCTAAAGAAATTCCTCCTCATCTCCTTTCTAAAGGTACGCCCTTTTATTCTGAGGCTGTGCCCTCTGGTCTTGGACTCTCCTACTGGTGGAAGCATGGATTGGACAGGTTTAGAGGGATATGGGCCAAATGTGGGAAGGTGGGACTAGTGTAGATGGGGTATGCTGGTCTGCGTGGGCAAGTTGATACCAAGATCCTGTTTCCAAGCTGTATGGCTCTATAACTCGATGAAAGGATCGCCTTATGGGCCTGTCCCACTTAGGCGATGTTTTAGGCGACTGCCGGCGACTACGACCATGAAATTTACCGAAGTCAGCACCGGCGACAACCTACGACATCCTACATTAACCTGGCGACAACTACGACAGCACCTACGTCAGGAGAAGTCAATCTACGCTCATTGGCGTCAAACCTATGGTCGCCACTGTCGCCAAAAATTTTCCAACATGTTGAAAATCCAGCGGCGACCAGAAAGATGCTACGACTCTTTGGGCGACTGAGGAGACGACTCACGACCATACAGGCAACACCCCGGCGACCATGTGGTGACAGCCTAGTCGCCCAAAAAATAGCCTAAGTGGGACAGGCTCATTAGGCTGCCTGTATGACATTGATCAGTTGATAAGATAGGCACGGCAATGACAGATGGAATCCAAGCCAAAGTGATGCTCTTGGGAAGATTGATATAGGGCAGGACACAATGAAAGGCAGAGGCACAGGGAAGAAAAAAGAGCATGGGGAACAACACACCAAGAATCCCCAAAGGAAGCAGATCAGGTGGGCAAGGCAACGAAGCAGGCTTCTGGGACACTGGCATATGGACAATGACCATCGTATTTTAGTAATTAGCAGGAAACCTTCCCAGAGCTCACCCTATGGACTCTGGATGAGCTCAAAGGCTCATCCACTGAGCATGTCTTGCATTGAAAAATCGTCAACATTTTGAGAAAACAAATGTATAGAAACAAGGAACTGCAGATGCTGGTTTACAAAAATGGACACAACAGTGCTGGAGTAACTGAGGGGTCAGGAAGCATCTCCGGTGGACATGGATAGATGACGTTTTGGGTTCAAGGTCAGATTGAAGAAGCGTCCCGACCCGAAACGTCACCTATCCATGTTCTCCACAGATGCTGCCTGACCCGCTGAGTTACTCCAGCACTCTGTAAAACGTCACCTATCCATGTTCTCCACAGATGCTGCCTGACCCGCTGAGTTACTCCAGCACTCTGTGAAACGTCACCTATCCATGTTCTCCAGAGATGCTGCCTGACCCGCTGAGTTACTCCAGAGAACATGGATAGGTGAAGGATCAGGTCTGAACCCCTCTTCAGACTGAAGACAACCCGCATGCTGCCTGACCCGCAGAGCACATTGTGTCATCTTTTGTGATTCTGCCAAAAATAATTTAAATTAACTTTCGGATCTTTTGATTTTCAAAATTCCACTTTTTCCACTCAAGTTCAACTTTAAGTTCAAACTTTTCACATTGGTTTTTTGACGGATCAGATCAGTAGATGCACGTGCATGACCCTTAGGATCCCAGCAGTGACTGGCATATCTGTTGTCATGAACAGGGTCAAGCCTGCTCCTGTCAGACGAGGATGCACTACTTGGATACCATATATCATTTCATCACGTGCAACCCGATCAGTTCAAGTTCAAGTGAGTTTATTGTCATGTGTCCCTGATAGGACATTGAAATTCTTGCTTTGCTTCAGCACACCAGAACATAGTAAGCAGGACTACAAAACAGATCAGTGTGTCCATATACCATTATATAAATATATACACACATGAATAAATAAACTGATAAAGTGCAAATAAACAGATAATGGGCTATTAATGTTCAGAGTTTTGTCCGAGCCGAGTTTAACAGCCCAATGTCTGTGGGGAAGTAGCTATTCCTGAACCTGGACGTTGCAGTCTTCAGGCTCCTGTACCTTCTACCTGAAGGTAGCAGGGAGATGAGTGTGTGGCCAGGATGGTGTGGGTCCTTGATGATGCTGCCAGCCTTTTTGAGGCAGCGACTGCGATAGATCCCCTCGATGGAAGGGAGGTCAGAGCCGATGATGGACTGGGCAGTGTTTACTACTTTTTGTAGTCTTTTCCTCTCCTGGGCGCTCAAGTTGCCGAACCAAGCCACGATGCAACCGGTCAGCATGCTCTCGACTGTGCACCTGTAGAAGTTAGAGAGAGTCTTCCTTGACAAACCGACTCTCCGTAATCTTCTCAGGAAGTAGAGGCACTGATGTGCTTTCTTAATAATTGCATCAGGGTTCTCGGACCGGGAAAGATCTTCAGAGATATGATCAGTTTTACGAATCATAATAAGACAAAGTGCTGGAGAAAACTCATTGGAATTGAGAAGGACCCAGACAGAGCCAACTTGGATTGCTCCACTTCCAGTCTAGGGAAACCAACGGGCAAACCAACTTCCCTTCCATTGACTCCATCTACACTTCACGCTGCCTCGGCAAGGCCAGCAGCATAATCAAAGACCAGTCTCACCCCAGTGATCCCCTCTTCTCCCCTCTCCCGTCAGGCAAGAGGTACAGAAGTGTGAAAACACACACCTCCAGATTCAGGGACAGTTTCTGCCCAGCTGTTTATCAGGCAACTGAACCATCCTACCACAACCAGAGAGCAGTCATGAGGTACTATCACATCCTATCACCACCTAGAGAGCGGCCCTGACCTACCATTGACCTCATTGGAGACCCTCGGACTATCTTTAATCGGACTTTATTTTGCACTAACGGCTATTCCCATTATCCTGAATCTGTACACTGTGGATGGCTTGACTGTAATCATGTACTGTCTTTCCGCTGACTGGATAGCACGCAACAAAAAAGCTGTTCACTGTACCTCGGGACACGTGGCAATAAACTATACTGAACCCAAAAAAAGGTGAGGATTAAACCAAAACAATTGTGAAGAGGCATTTTGAAGATGGGTGACAGGGGAGAAGGCAGGAGAATGGGGTTAGAAGGTAGTACATGATTGAATGGCGGAGTAGACTTGATGGGCCGAATGGCCTAATTCAGCTCCCATCACTTATGACCTGATGACTCAAATCTATCGGACTTCCCTGCTATTTTAAAGGGATACAGTGGTAATTAATTTTCACACTTATTTTCAGAAACCCAAAGACTTGTGAAGCCACATCCCTGTGAGATGTTCCATAAACTTAATGGTCAAATGTGGCAGATTATAAAACGTGCAATGTGAATGTAAGTTCAACACTTTCAATTTTGTTTTAGTTTTGTTTGGCTCAAATGCAAAAGCAAAAAAAAAACTTAAGCAAGTCTAATACCACCCACTCAAAGAATGCATGGTAGATTATTTGGCTAAGTCTAATTACGGATCGAAATACAAGTTCACAACAAAAACGTTATTCATATCGCAGACTGCAAACACTATTAGATTGAGGTAACGATTCCTACTTAACAACATTAAATGAAGAGATCGTCTCAAGCCAAGTCGTGTAAACAATACCTTTTATGAGCGTGACTTGGCTGGGATAATCAATGGCGGCTTTAGAAATATGAATTACAGAGGCTCACAATGGCACTGAAACAGTCCATTAAGTCCAAGTAACCCACACCTATGTTTATGTGAGGGGAAGGAACTGCAGATGCTGGTTTTGACCGAAGATAGACACAAAATGCTGGAGTAACTCAGCGAGACAGGCAGCATCTCTGGAGAGAAGGAATGGGTGACGTTTCAGGACCAGAGGTCTGAATAATCTGAAGAAGGGTCTCGACCCGAAACGTCACCCATTCCTTCTCTCCAGAGATGCTGCCTGGCCCGCTGAGTTACTCCAGCATTTTGTGTACAACTGCGTTTAAGCCCCATATGAGCAGTCCCGTCTTTCCCCCATTTAAATCTGTACAAGATTACAAGGTTGTGCTGATATAGTCACCCTTTGTGCATTTAAATTGTTCACTGCATGCACGTCCTGCGGTATTCCCATATTCCCGCCTCTCCTTGGTTTCTTTTCAATTCCCTATTGTATACCGTGTTGACCACTTTATCTTCTAGTTTTCTCCCCTCCCCAACCTTTGCGAGTAGTCCGAAGGGTCCCAACCCGAAACGTCATTCTTGCTATTGAGGGAGTGCAGCGTAGGTTTACAAGGTTAATTCCCGGGATGGCGGGACTGTCATATGCTGAGAGAATGGAGCGGCTGGGCTTGTACACTCTGGAATTTAGAAGGATGAGAGGATATCTTATTGAAACATGTAAGATTATTAAGGGATTGAACACGCTAGAGGCAGGAAATATGTTCCCGATGTTGGGGGAGTCCAGAACCAGGGGCCACAGTTTAAGAATAAAGGGTAGGCCATTTAGAACGGAGATGAGGAAAACCTTTTTCAGTCTTTGTGACTCTGTGGAATTCCCTGCCTCAGAAGGCAGTGGAGGCCAATTCTCCAGATGCTTTCAAGAGAGAGTTGGATAGAGCTGTTAAAGATAGTGGAGTCGGGATATGGGGAGAAGCCTAAAATAACAGTAAATTGCCTCTCAGGATATAAAATAGAACCCAACATGTCACAAGGTCAACGCAAGAACAGGCTTTCAGACACCGTGGTCAAACTACATGCGAATCGATATTAAAACTAATCTAAAATTAAATTGCTGGAGGAACACTCTCTTAATACTATTCCAGCTGAATTTGGACAGTGACAGCAATTTTATTTGTTAGAATGTAGAAACAAGGAACTGCAGATGCTGGTTCACAAAAAAAAGAGCCAAAGTGTTGGAGTAACTCAGCAACATCTCTGGAGAGCATGGATAGGTGAGGTTTTGGGTCGGGACCCTCTTCAGACTGGAAAGTATCCAACCATCTGCCTATCTACCGCATCCTCTCACCTCACCTGTTTTCCCCTTATCACTCAAAACGTCGCCTATTTCCTTCGCTCCATAGATGCTGCTGCACCCGCTGAGTTTCTCCAGCAATTTTGTGTACCTTCCCCTATCACTCGTCAGGCTTTGCCCAGCCCCTTCTCTCATCCAGCTTTCTTCCTCTCATCCCAAATACGATCAGTCTGAAGAAGGGTCCGACCAGAAACGTCATGCATCAATGTTCTCCAGGGATGCTGCCTGACCTGCTGAGTAACTCTGCATTTTTGTGTTGTTTTGTTTAGCAGACATTGGTTTATTAGCAATTCTTAAAATTCTGGACATTACTAAGACATCTCTTGACTTGACTTGGCAGAAACCCTGTCAAGTGTAAATTTACTTTAGACTTTAGAGATACTGAGCAGAAACAGGCCCTTCGGCCCGACCATCGACCAGCCCGTACACAAGCTCTACCCGGCACACTAGGGATAATTTACGATTTTTTAACCAAAGACAATTAACCTACATATCTGCACGTCTTTGGAGTGTGGGAGGAAACCAAAGCGGCTGGAGAAAACGTACAAACTCCATGCAGACAGCACCCGTGGTCAGGATCTAACTCGGGTCCCTGGCACTGTGAGGCAGCAAACTCGACCACTGCGCCACCGTGCCACCCGACTAGTGACTGAAATTTGTAAATTAGTATTAAGCACTGTGCACAATGTTGAGATTGTGCAAAGTGCTACGTAAATATATTTTTTATTTATATGCCTCTCTCCGTTACCGTTTCATTCTGCTTTTAAAAAGGTGGGCAGCATTCTGACCGTAGTACCAACCAAAGAGACTACGATCTTTGGTACCAACATGATTCAAGGAAAATAGATAGATAGATAGATAGATAGATGATAGATAGATAGATAAACACTTTATTAATCCCCTCAGGGAAATTCAGATGTCCAGTAGCCAACACAGTCAGAACATAAAGCAGACAATACATAAAATACAGACAATACATGAAAGCAAAAAATACTTAGTTCATCCCTCCTATACACGATTATACACATACAATGTAAAATACTACACAAACAACAACAAAACGCACAAACACACTAAACAAAACTCGGAGCTACTCGGGCTTGCTGCCTCTCAGTTTGGCACAAATGGTGGTGCACAGACTTTAACACTCCACCTGCATTGTTGCTTTTAGTTATTTGGGGAAAAGACAAAGCAAGACAGATTAATTTATTGATAGATACAGCATGGAAACAGACCCTATGGCCCACTGAATCTACGCTGACCATTGACCACCCGTTTACACCAGTTCTATGTTATCCCACTCTCTTATCCGCTCCCTACACACTGGGGCGATTAACCTGCACACCCGCACGTCTGCGGGTTGTCGGAGCAAACCGGACGCACCCCACGCATTCACAGGGAGAGCGTGTCAACTCCACGCAGGCAGCACCCGAGGTCAGGATGGAGCCCGGGTGGGTCTGTGGCGCTGCGAGGCAGCAGCTCGACTAGCCACTGGGGTGGAAGATTACAACCTTCACGTGGTCCGCCCTGTTTCGACTAATGCAATCAACTCGACGTGCACAAACGGAAGATCAAATAGAACAAGTTGTTCAACAACTTTAGGCTGTGCACGCCACACGAAAGAAGAAGACGGCTAGCCACTGCGCCGCCCATTTTGGATGAAGTGCCTATGACTGAAGACTTGATGACAGTAATACCATAGCACGCCCTGCGAGAAAGAATAGATTACACGGGCAAGGGCAATGGTGGTAAAAATAAGGAACCGCAGATGCCGATTTACAAAAAAAAACAAAAACATAGTGCTGGAGTAACTCAGCAGGTCAGGCAGTATCCCAGGAGAACAAGGATAGGTGGCGTTTTGGGTCGGGATTGTGGGGGAAGCTAGAGGATAGGAGGAGCAGGACAAACATTGTGATAGTCCCAGCCTCAACTACCTCCTCCGGCAGCTTGTTCCATACACCCACCACCCTTTGTGTGAAAAAGTTACCCCTCAGATTCCTATTAAATCTTTACCCTTCATCTTAAACCTATGACCTCTGGATCTCGATTCCCCTACTCTGGGCAAGAGACTCTGTGCATTTACCCGATCTATTCCTCTCATGATTTTATTTATACACCTCTATAAGATCACCCCTCATCCTCCTGCGCTCCAAGGAATAGAGACCCAGCCTACTCAACCACTCCCTCAAACTGGAAGAGAGGCAGAACAAAGCGTGCCATGTAATAGGTGGATACAAGAGAGGGGGGGGGGGGGGGGGGGAGGGAGGGGGGGGGGGGGGTGAGGGAGAGGGTGTTTGATAGGCAGATGGTTGGATAAAGGCCAGAGATGAGCTGGGAGAGACGCCATGCACATAAATATGACAGCAGGAATGCGTGGAACTATCAGGGGAGAAGAGAGTTAGATTTAGCTCTTAGGGCTGAAGGAATCAAGGGAAACGGGGGGGGGGGGGGGGGGGGGGGGGGGAAGCAGGAACGGGGTACTGATTTTGGATGGTCAGCCATGATTGAATGGTGGTGCTGGCTCGAAGGGCCGAATAGCCTACTCCTGCACCTATGTTTCAATGTTTCTATGTCTAAGGGAGAGACTTCATACTGGCAGACACAAAACACCAGCAAGATGACTGCTGGAAGTTGACTATAAATAGAAATGTGGTGACTATAGATCAGCATCCATGCTGAGCACAGCATGCTCCCCATGTCTTGCGACTGGCTCTCGTCCAGGAAAATGTCCTTTCGCGATACACAAGACTAACAACCGTCCCTTGCCTGGCGTATTAAATTGTTTAATAAAAGCTTCATCACACCGAAAAGGGCAAGAGTAAGGAAAGAAAGACATCATGCTCTTAAATTAGAAGAGATCAAGGTTTCTGATGTGGGAGACGCACACAAAAGTTAATTAAGTCCAAAAGGTTAATTGAATGAACGAGATGGCAGCAGACGGAATAAAATGTGGCGAAGTGCAAGCCTATTCCATATTTGAACAAAATATCAAAGCATTCTTGTTTTGAACGGTGATGGGCTATATAAACTCGATGCTTCAAGGAGCAAGTACACTTCAACATATAATTAACTGCAGATGCTGGTTATTACCAAAGATAGACACAACTTTTAGTTTAGTTTAGAGATACAGCACAGAAACAGGCTCTTCGGCCCACCGAGTCCGCTCTGACCAGCGATCCCCGCACACTAACACTTTCCTACGCACACTAATGACAATTTATACTTAGACTAAGCCAATTAACCTACAAACCTGTACGGCTTTGGAGTGTAGGAGGAAACCGGAGATACCAAAGAAAACTCACGCAGGTCGCGGGGAGAACATACAAACGCCGTAGAGACAGCACCTGTTGTCAGGATGGAACGTGGGCCTCTGGCGCAGTGAGGCAGCAACTCTACCGCTGCACCACCTGGACTAAACCCAGCCTTTGTCAACTAATCATCTATCCCTTCATATAAGGGGCTGTCCCACCGCGACGACCTAATTTGCGAGTTTAGAAGAGTTTGCCCTCGACTCAAACTCGCAGCATGGCTGACACGTGGTCCTAGGAGGTCCCTGGAACTCTCCTTCATGCTTGAAGGAAGTTCCCGCATACACGCGGACTCAGTTTGACCAAGGAAAAATTTTCAGCGTGCCGAAAAAATTTCTGCGAGTAAAAATTGGTCGGCATGGTTCTTTTGAACTCGTAGTGCAGTGGAGTGGGGTCGCTATGTTGTTACAGGCAGTCGAGGGCAGCCATTGGCAATCTCATTTTAATTGGCTCATTGGAGTTTTCAGAACCAAGGAAAACCGACCGGTAATGTTAAATGGCCGATAAACTTTATTATAAGTTGTCTGGCTTTTTAAAAGTGTCTCCACTCCTTCTCCTCCTCTTCTCCCTCCTTCTCTCACCCCCACCTCTCCACGCTCTCTAAAGGACTTACCGTAACTGTGCAGCCGTCTTTTACCTTCCTCTTCATCGCGGGTGTGAATTTCAGACAGCGCTCCCCTGCTTTCCCTGCCCCCCGCCTTTGCAGTGTGTGTGTGTGTGTGTGTGTGTGTGTCTGTGTCTGTGTGTGTGTGAGTGTGCGCAGCCGGTCGATCCAGCTCGCGGTTTCATCGCTGACGGTCGATCCAGCTCGAGGTTTTTCAGGCGAGTGCCCTCGAGCTTGAAGGTCGAAGACAGTCGCTGAAAAGTCGCCTTAGTGAGACAGCTCCAGATTCAGGAACACTTTCTTCCCAGCTGTTATCAGGCAACTGAAACATCCTCTCATCAACTATAGAGCGGTCCTGACCTACTATCTACCTCATTGGAAATCCTTGGACTATCATTAATTGGAGTTTATCTTGCACTGAACGTTATTCCCTTTATCCTGCTTCTGTACACGGTGGACGGATTGATTGTAATCATGTACATTCTTTCCGGTGCCTGGATAACACGCAGCAAAGGCTTTTCACTGTACCTCGGTACACATGAGAATAAACTAGACTAGATGTTAGGTAGACAAAAATGCTGGAGAAACTCAGCGGGTGAGGCAGCATGTATGGAGCGAAGGAAATGGGCAGCATTTCAGGTCGAGACCCGTCTTCAGACTGATGTGAGGGCTGGGGGGGGGGGGGGGGCTGGAAGAAGAAGAGGCGGAGACAGTGGGCTGAAGGAGAGCTGGGAAGGGGAGGAGAAAGCAGGGACTACCTGAAATTAGGCTAGATGTTATATTTATTATGTGTTACCCCAGCACTTTGTGCTCTTTCTTTACATACTTAGAACCTACACAGCATTATCAGGTCTATTGGAGGATGAACCAAATGTAGCTTACGGCTCACTTTCTTTGGAACTGCCTTTGCTCACTGCTCACTGCTCTTCCAAAGGGATATATTCCACAAAACATCTTAATCGTACGGCTTTTGTAACGCCTGATTAGACCTGAACTGTGGACAGTTTTATGATGAGAAGACCTTTATCTACTGGGTAACCAGCCAAATTGGTTTGACAATGCAGATAGGTTCTGAGCTAGTGCTGGCAAAATGCCCACTGATGTACAAAGACCAATGTAACAACTCCTATCACCTTACCACAGATCTTCAAGGGTGCTTCCAACTCCAGGAGAATAGGTTGGCTGAGGAAGATTTCCCGTGACTTTATACACAGGCCCCGCACTTCGGCCTCCGTCATCTGTACAATCTTTCCAGGGCGACATCCTCGCACTATACAAAGAAAGAACGTAATCAGAGTTTCAGTCAATCAATCGATTATACAGGTTATCATCAGCTCGCGGGGCAAAAATCTAGTGACAGCTTCAGTCTCTACACGTTCCCAACACGGTGGTACAGCGGTAAATTTGCTGCCTCACAGCGCCAGAGATCCGGGCTCGAACGTGACTATGGGCGCTGTCTGTACTGAGTTTGTACGTTTTCCCTGTGACCTGCGTGGGTTTTCTCCGGGTGCTCCAGTTTCCTCCCACACTACAATGATGTGCAGGTTTGTAGTTTAGTTTAGTTTAGAGATACAGCGCAGAAACAGGCCCTTTCGGCCCACCGGGTCCGCGCCGACCAGCGATCCCCGTACATTAACACTATCCGACACACACTAGGGACAATTTTTTAAACATTTACCAAGCCAATTAACCTACAAACCTGTACGTCTTTGGAGTGTGGGAGGAAACCGAAGATCTTGGAGAAAACCCACGCAGGTCACAGGGGAGAACGTACAAACTCCGTACAGACAGCAGACGTACAGACTACGTAGTCAGGATCGAACCTGGGTCTCCGGCGCTGCATTCGCTGTAAGGCATCAACTCTACCGCTGCGCCACCGTGACCGCCCTTGTAGGTGTTTAAGAAGGAACTGCAAATGCTGGAAAATCGAAGGTAGACAAAAATGCTGGAGAAACTCAGCGGGTGCAACAGCATCTATGGAGCGAAGGAAATAGGCAACGTTTCGGCCCGAAACGTTGCCTATTTCCTTCGCTCCATAGATGCTGCTGCACCCACTGTGTTTCTCCAGCACTTTTGTCTGCCCTTGAAGGTGAGTTGATTTCAGTAAATTGTCCCTGATGCATAGGATAGAACTAGTGTATGGGGATCGCTGGTCGGCGCGGATTCGGTGGGCCGAAGGACCCCGTTTCCACACAGTATCACTAAACAAAAGTATTTTTTCCCCCCGTAAGTTCATAGGTTCTAGGAGCAGAATTAGGCCATTCAGCCCATCAAGTCTACTCCGCCATTTAATCGTGGCTCATCTGTCTTTCCCTCTCAGCCCCATTCTCCTGCCTTCTCTCCACAACCCCATGAAACTCTTTTATCTTTGGCACCTTAAGAAATGAGAGGGATTCTATTTAGACGACTGGTTTGACATCACCTCTGCTATTATGGCTGTTTTAGAAGGTATACGTTACCATAATTTAAAAAAAAAACTATTTTAAACTGATTTCTGTTCTTTGAAACAATACACATCAATTCTCCTCCTAAGTTAACGCAACCTATGACAGCATCTCATCTATCTCATGCACCTCACTTTCTCCCTCCCAGGACAACAGTGCCTTGGAGCAACACTGAACTGCAGATGTTCATTTACAATAAAAGACACAACGTGCTGGAGTAACTCAGTAAGTCGGCACGCTGGCGCAGCGGTAGAGTTGTTGCCTTACAACTTTTTCAGCGCCAGGGACCCGGGTTCCATCCCGACTATGGGTGCTGCCTGTACGGAGTTTGTACGTTCTCCGGTTTCCTCCCACACCCCAAAGACGTACAGGTTTGTAGGTTAATTGGTTTGGTACAAATGTCAATTGTGCCTAGTGTGTGTAGGGTAGTGTTAGTGTGCGGAGATCGCTGGTCGGTGCAGACTCAGTGGGCCGATAGGCATGTTTCCGTGCTGTATTTCTAAACTAAACTAAAAAAAAGTCAGGCAGTATCGCTGGTGAACGTGGATAGGTGATGGTACACAAAAATGCTGGAGAAACTCAGCGGGTGCAGCAGCATCTATGGAACGAAGGAAATAGGCAACGTTTCGGGCCGAAACCCTTCTTCAGACCAGATAGGTGATGTTTTCTGATCCTTCTTCAGACTCATTGTACTCTGAACCTAGTCGTACAAACCTACAATCAGTCTGAAGAAGAGTCCCGAACCGAAACATCACCTATCCAAGTCCCCCAGAGATGCTGCCTGACCCGCTGAGTTACTCCAGTGCTTTGTCTCCTTTTGCATCTGCAGTTCTTTGTTTCTGATGCTGGCTGTCTTTATGAGGCAGCGATTCTCGTCGGTCCCTTTGATGGTGGGGAGGTCAGTCTCCGTGATGGACCGGCAGACGATAATTGGCTGTCCAAACTGGATTATCCACATGGAATCCAGTTCCAAGCAGTATTGTCTGAACACACTATTAAACAACCATTGGCATGCAGGGTACTGGTGTTACTCTGCAGGTCAGGCAGCATCTTTGGAGGAAGGAACTGCAGATGCTGGTTTACTCCGACGATAGACACAAAATACTGGAGTAACTCAGCTGGATAGGCAGCATCAATGGATAGTAGGAACGGGTGCCGTTTCGGGTCAAGACCCTTCTTCAGACTCGGGTCTCAACCCAAGACTGTGGAATTCTCTGACTCAGAGGGCGGTGGAGGCCGGTTCTCTGGATATTTTCAAGAGAGACCTTGATATGGCTCTTAAAGATAGCGGAGTCAGGGGATGGTTCTTGGGAAGAAATTGTTCCTGAACCTGGAGGTCACAGTTTTCAGACTCCTGCACCTTCTTCTCGAAGGCAGGAGTGAAACCAGAGCGTGACCAGGGTAGTGTGGGTGGCTGATGACGCTGACTGCCTTTTTGTAAATTTAGTCAGACAGTGCAGAAGCAGGCCCACCGAGTCCATGCTGACCAGCGATCACCCCGAACAGCAGGGGTGGGCAACCTTGTTCTGCATGGGGGCCGGGACACATGTCTGTGAGCGGATGGCGGGCCACATCTATCACGTGTACACATGGATCCCGCCCCGGATGGCAGGCATCAAATCACATGTTCACAGAAGGTAGACATAAAATGCTGGAGAAACTCAGCGGGTGAGGCAGCCTCATGCAATCTATGTTTCTATACATAGAGCTCTAGGGGCTAGTGGAGTCAAGGGATATGGGGAGAAGGCAGGCACGGGTTATTGATTGGGAATGATCAGCCATGATCACAATGAATGGCGGTGCTGGCTCGAAGGGCCGAATGGCCTCCTCCTGCACCTATTTTCTATGTTTCTATGGAATCCTTGCATGTATCACCCGCTGAGTTTCGCCAGCATTTTCGTCTACCTTCGATTTTTCCAGCATCTGCAGATCTTTCATAAACGTGTTCACAGAAGGAGCACGGGCGGCCGTGCCGGCGGCTTTGCGCAGGATGCGGTACAGCCAGAGCTCGGCCGCTGCTTGGCGCACCGGATAATTACGGGGAAAAGGTCCGCCTGCGGGCCGGATGATTTCGGGTTACGGGCCAGATTCGGTCCAGGGGCCGTAGGTTGCCGACTCCTGTCATACACTCGATCCAACGTACGACGAACAATTTACAAACTTGACCGAAGCTAATTAATCCACAAACCCATGGGTTTTTGAAATGTGGAGGAAACGGGAGTAGCCAGGGAAAACCCACATGGTCACGGGGAAAACGTGCAAACTCCGTACAGACAGCACCCGTAGTCAGCATCGAATCCGGGTCTCTGGCACTGTGAGGCAGCAACTCTACTGCTGCACCACCGTGCTTGTCAGACATTCACTCGCTCCCCATTCACGCATAAAACACTTCTTAAAAAAAAGGGTACCACTTCTCTCAATACCACATTATCTCACGACTTAGTGGGGACATTAGTAATGCAGTAACCTTGTTTACCATACAAAGTGGTCATTGACTTTTAAAACACAATGAAATATATAATAGGCAGCAACAGCAGATGCAATGTGACAAGCAAGTCAACTGTTCTATGCAGCTGTACAACTGCCTTGACGTCTTGCATGAGTAAACATGCTGCAGCCAAGTTTGGACACACTTTGTTATTTCGTTGGTTTATTCCTTTATGCTCCCATGCTCTTTGGAGCAAAGGGAGCAATGAAAGCTTTAAATGGTTAAATTGTGGACGCAGCCCAGACCACCACACAAACCAACCTCCCTTCTATTGACTCCATCTCCACCTCAGGCTGCCTCGGCAAGGCCAGCAGCGTCATCAAAGATGTTGCACCCTGGCCACTCACTCTTCTCCCCTCTCCCACCCAGATTCAGGGAGTTTATTCCCAGCTGTTATCAGGCAACTGAATCATCCTACCACAACCAGCGAGCATACTGTCTGCCTCTTTGGTGACCCTCAGACTATCCTTGATCGGACTTTGCTGCCTTTACTTTGCACTAGAGTTAGAGTTAGATGTTAGATTTAGTTCTTAGGGCTAACGGAATCAAGGGATATGGGGAAAAAGCAGGAACGGGGTACAGATTCTGGATGATCAGCCTTGATCATATTGTCCTGCATGCTGGCGCGAAGGGCCGAATGGCCTAATCCTGCATCTACTTTCTATATTTCTACTAAACGTTATTACCATATCATGTATCTATACACTGTAAAAGACTCGATTGTAATCATTTATTGTCTTTCTGCTGACTGGATAGCATGCAACAAAAGCTTTTCACTATACCTCGGTACACGTGGCAATAAACTAAACTGAACTCAATAGCTAAAATAACCCATTGGTCTCACAGTACAATGCTTTGTCTGACCTACTGCAACATCTCTTCAAGGTATATCCACTTTGAAAAGGTTCTCCTCCTCTCTCTGATGGGAGTTCTGCAAGACTCTCTCTCACTTCTTCTTCCTCCACCAGTCCCCTCCCCACCCCCATCTCTGTGCAGTCTGAGGAAGGGTCCCGACCCGAAACGTCCCCATTCATGTTCTCCAGAGACGCAGCCTGACCCGCAGAGTTATGGGCCTGTCCCACTTAGGCGATTTTTTTGGGCGACTACAGATGACTGCTTCAAAATTTACAACATGTTGGAAACTTTTCGGCGACAGTGGCGACAATTTTTGCTGTCGTCGGTGCTGTCTCAAAGGTGTTGTGGGTGAATTCCATTCAAATTAGTCCCTGGCGGTCGCTCAAGACTCGCCTAAGTGGGACAGACCCATAACACAAGGTTAATTCCCGGGATGGAGGGACTGTCATATGCTGAGAGAATGGAACAGCTGGGCTTGTACACTCTGGAGTTTAGAAGGATGAGAGGGATTCTCCATATAACCATATAACATATAACAATTACAGCACGGAAACAGGCCATCTCGGCCCTACAAGTCCGTGCCGAACAACTTTTCCCCCTTAGTCCCACCTGCCTGCACTCATACCATAACCCTCCATTCCCTTCTCATCCATATGCCCATCCAATTTATTTTTAAATGATACCAACGAACCTGCCGCCACCACTTCCACTGGAAGCTCATTCCACACCGCTACCACTCTCTGAGTAAAGAAGTTCCCCCTCATGTTACCCCTAAACTTCTGTCCCTTAATTCTGAAGTAATGTCCTCTTGTTTGATCTCATTGAAACATATAAGATTGTTAAGGGCTTGGACACGCTAGAGGCAGGAAACATGTTCCCGATGTTGGGGGAGTCCAGAACCAGGGGCCACAGTTTAAGAATAAGGAGTAAGCCATTTAGAACGGAGACGAGGAAACACTTTTTCTCACAGAGTGGCGAGTTTGTGGAATTCTCTGCCTCAGAGGACAGTGGAGGCGGGTTCTCTGGATGATTTCAAGAGAGAGCTAGATAGGGCTCTTAAAGATGGCGGAGTCAGGGGATATGGGGAGAAGGCAGGAACGGGGTACTGATTGTGGATGATCAGCCATGATCACATTGAATCAATCTGCTGGCTCGAAGGGCCGAATGGCCTACTCCTGCACCTATTGTCTATTACTCCAGCACTTTGTGTCCTCCATTTACTTCCCCAATACAGCAGCATCATCACATTTCTGACTAGGTTCATTTAGGAAAAGTAAAAAATGATGACCTTCACTGCAACATCACAGTGCGGTGGACAGAGCTTTTCGGAAGTCCAGTGATATCTTTATTGACAATAGAAGCCAGCAGTCCAAAGACCGTTAAAGAGTTTTGCAATTGTTTTAAAAGGGTCAAAAGTTTACAACAATCTGGTGGCAGGACCTTATTTTGAAGTAGACTATTTAAATTGTAATTGCCATTTCAAAGTATGACTCATTTTGTTGTGTAGGTTTAACACAAAGTTTCCCTCAGTGATACCCTCTGCCCACATGTTACTAGATTGTTTAATCAGGCAATCAGACACAAGTACACAACTTGGACTGTGGATTACTGAAGACCAATACTCTTGCTTGGGGGAGGGGAAATTACATTATTACACATCCGTCATATCAGATAGAACATAGATACAGTACAGTAAATTAAACTAGAGACTGCAGCACTGTCTCAGCGGTAGAGTTGTAGCCTCACAGTACCAGAGAGCCGGGTTTGATCCTGACCACGGGTGCTGTGTACAATGTATACAAGGTTAATTCCCGGGATGGCGGGACTGTCATATGCTGAGAGAATGGAGCGGCTGGGCTTGTACACTCTGGAGTTTAGAAGGATGAGGGGGCATCTTAGTGAAACATATACGATTATTAAAGGGGCTGCCCCACTTGGGCGACCTAATTGGCGAGTTTAGAAGAGTATGAAAAAAATGACCAGCTTCGACTAGCTACGAATAACTTCGGGAAAATTGGACACCGAATAGTGGAGAGTGAAGACGACCTCCTTCGATTTCCTTCGACCTCCTTTCGACTATGATGAAGACTACCTTCGATTACCTACGACTAACATGCCGACCTACTATGACCAAACCAAGAGTAAAAAAAGTATCGATTTTTTCCATGGCGACCTTTTAAACTCGCAGGCATTTTTTAACATATTGAAAAAAACGCCGCGACCTAGCTGAGGCCTTGAGTACGAGGAGACCACTCTCGACCATGCTGCGAGTATGAGTCGAAGGCAAACTCACCAGAACTCGCGGATTAGGTCGCCCAAGTGGCGCAGGCCCTTAAGGGTTTGGACACGCTAGAGGCAGGAAACATGGTCCCGATGTTGGGGGAGTCCAGAACCAGGGGCCACAGTTTAAGAATAAGGGGTAAGGCATTTAGAACGGAGACGAGGAAACACTTTTTCTCACAGAGAGTGGTGAGTCTGTGGAATTCTCTGCCTCAGAGGTCGGTGGAGGTCGGGTTTCTGGATACTTTCGAGAGCTAGATAGGGCTCTTAAAGA